>NW_024747579.1:0-26746 GCF_018991925.1 Homarus americanus | reverse complement strand
AGTGTGGGAGTAAGGGGTGGGAGTAAGGGGTGCGAGTAAGGGGTAGGAGTAAGGGGTGGGAGTAAGGGATGGAAGTAAGGGTGGGATTAAGGGGTGGGATTAAGGGGTGGGAATAAGGGGTGGGAGTAAGGGGTGGGAGTAAGGGGTGGCAGTAAGGGGTGGCAGTAAGGGGTAGGAGTAAGGGGTGGGAGCAAGGGGTACGAGTAAGGGGTGGAAGCAAGGGGTGGGAGTAAGGGGTATGAGTAAGTGGTAGGAGTAAGTGGTAGGAGTTAGGGGTAGAAGTAAGGGGTAGAAGTAAGGGGTAGGAGTAAGGGGTAGAAGTAAGGGGTAGAAGGAAGGGGTGGGAACAAGGAGTGGGAATAAGGGGTGGGAATAAGGGGTGGGATTAAGGGGTGGGAGTAAGGGGTAGGAGTAAGGGGTAGGAGTGACGAGTATGAATGTGGGACAAGAGGGAGGGGTAGCAGTGGGGGGGTAGGGTTAGGTTACAAACTTCTATTTACTTCAACATCTGTATCCTGCTGGTGATGTTCTCTCTTTAAACAATTTATAAAATAAATAAATAAATTGTCAGGTGTAAATGGTAAGAGTATTTAACAGAGTAATACTGAGGTATTACAAGAAAGAACTAAAAACTGTCCACTGTGTGTATCAACATTTTATAAAAGTATTTGTGAAGCTGTAAAATACTTAGATATAAACTTTTAATTCAACTCTGTAATAAAAATAATTGCAATAATGAATCTAAACAAGAAATGAACTGGGTGAAAAAAAATCTACAAAATACTAAAAATATAAAAAAGAAGAATTACAGTACAACCTGAATCATTGTAATAAACATTATTAAACTTTTCGTTGTTATGACCTAAAACAAACAAGGAAGACTCGTCTATATTTTCGCTCTGTGAATTAACTCCTTGGATCGCTTTTGGGCAAGAGGGGAGTTACTCCGACTTATTCCGTGAAAATATTCCCAACTGTCCATAGAATCCGTTACAGTTTCCTTTACAGTAAGTGACTCACAAATGATTAATAGTCCCATTCACCAATACTTTATTATATCAGAGGACAGTGCAGAGATAAGCTGGCCAATGAGCGATGGTCAAAGATAATACAGATTTAATACTGGATTGATAAGTACAGCTATAGTGATTTGTTTCATGTTACAGTAATAATAAACTTTATCAAATGTTATAACTACCAAAGTGTTATTTTCGTGATCGATACCCTGCTGCCAGGATTATAACATCGTTTAAAAGTTCAGTAAAAATATCATGCAGATTAAAACCTAACCTAGTGTATCGTAACCTAACTTAGCCTTTCCTAAGCTAACTTAGACTATCCTAAACTAGCCTAACCTATCCTAATCACACCAAACCTAACCTATCCTAAATTTATATATCATCAACAGATTTATAGATATGTTGGAGAAATAATTATCAAAAGTTTGTTGTCTCTGCAAACGTATTTTTAAAAAAAGAAAATGAAATGAAAACTTTCTAGAGAACTCAATTGTGTAATGAGCGTTGCGGCTTGGTTAGGTTAGGTAACATTAGGTTAGGTTAGATAAGGTAAGGTAAGATTAGGTAAGGTGAGGTAGTGTTAGGGTTAAATACATTTTACTAATTTTGCATCAAAATAATCACGACTGAAGGTATCGGATAAAAAACCTCTGAATATAATTCTTTTTCTGAGAAAAAAATTTCTTTACCACTTATTTTTTGCCCCACTTTTTTTATTAGGTTTGATGAACTTAGATTAGGTTAGGTATTATTTAACTCTGAGTCATGGGTACTTATTGGATACTTGGCAGAATAACTTGTTATAACTTGGTCCTAACAAAGGCGGAGTCTAAGCAAAAATGTTCACTTGACCTCATATTTGGATTTCATTACTGAAGGATATTTACAGCTATACCACATTAATAAGGTCTATCTGCAAGTTTATTCAGTCATAAAAAAAAATATACCCTAAATGTGGACAATAAAAATCTTCTATTTTGGCACAAATTACTTGAAAAGTTGTAAGAAGACAAAAGCTGCATCTCTTCCATTCAGCGAGAAATAGAACACCCAAGCCTCTTCTTGTAGGTAACAAAAAAAAAACTAATATTGTATTTTAGTATGTTGATGTACAAAACATTTTCATTATTCTATGATAAAACAAGTCTAACAAGCATTATTAAAACATATATTATTAATTTTTTTTCATGCAATCGGGAAATAGCGACTACTATATCCAGGTTGATCGTGTTGAGGTCCTGTAAGTTACAGGCTAGATTACGAGCTCACTTACGGAGTTCGATGCCAAATATTTGTTTTGAGGATCCCGATCGGAGACTGTAAGTCCAGTTACTTGGTAAACAAGTAGATACAGTGAAATAAACTGCTGTACCTAAATATTATGTAACTTAAAATATATTCCCAAAACAGCACGTTTACAGATGAAAATAATAAAAGCATAAATAATACAAACAAAATCAATTAATATGTTTTTTATTACAGTATTTTTAAATATCAGAAGCGTAGGTTCAGCGCTTCTTTTGTGTCTTTTTCCCGGTGAAGATGTAGTCTCCCCATGGCAGGTACTGGTCCTTTTGTACACAGCAGAAAGTGGTAGTTTCCTTCTTCTTCTTGTTGTTTTGGGTCTTGTTGTTTTGGGTCTTAGTGTGTTTTGTGGTCTGCAGTTTGTTAGATCGGGGGCCCTTCTCCTTCACCTGGCAAGGCTTCACCTCCACCTTAGTCACCTTCGATACAGTGCGTCGGAACACCATTGTGATGTACTGACACTAACAGCTCTCTCACTGAGGTCAAATCAAAATTTGACCATACAGAAAGAATTACGGTTTAATAAGGTTGGAATTTAAAGAAATTGACAACAAAATGAAGCTCTGTTTATCACTATAGTAAAGAGGGATGGTGTTTGTAAAGATGATGGATGGTGTTATAATATGTAGTGATGATGGATGGTGTTATATGTAGTGATGAAGGATGGCGTTATATTGTAGTAATGATGGATGGTGTTATATGTAGTGATGATAAGAGGGTAATATATGTAGTGATGATGGATGGTGTTATATATATATATTGATGATGCATGATGTTATATGTAGTGATGATGGTTGGTGTTATATGTAGTGATGCTGGATGGTGTTATATGTAGTGATGATGGATAGAGTTATATGTAGTGATGATGGATGATGTTATATGTAGTGATGATGGGTGGTGTTATATGTAGTGATGTTGGATGGTGTTATATGTAGTGATGATGGATGATATTATATGTAGTGATGATAGGATGGATGTGATAGAGTTATATGTAGTGATGATGGATGATGTTATATGTAGTGATGATGGGTGGTGTTATATGTAGTGATGTTGGATGGTGTTATATGTAGTGATGATGGATGATATTATATGTAGTGATGATAGGATGGTTCTATATGTAGTGATGATGGATGGTGTTATATGTAGTGATGATGGATGATGTTATATGTAGTGATGATAGGTTGGTTTTATATGTAGTGATGATGGATGGTGTTATATGTAGTGATGATGGATGGAGTTATATGTAGTGATGATGAATGATGTTATATGTAGTGATGATGGTTGGTGTTATATGTTGTGATGTCGGATGGTGTTATATGTCGTGATGGATGGTTCTATATGTAGTGATGGTGGATGGTGTTATATGTAGTGATGATGGATCGTGTTATATGTAGTGATGATGGATAGTGTTATATGTAGTGATGATGATGGATGGTGTTATAAGTAGTGATGATGGATGTTATATGTAGTGATGAAGGATGGTGTTAGTGAAGATTGTGAAGTGAGATGTAGTGAAGATTGTGAAGTGAGATGTAGTGAAGATTGTGAAGTCAGATGTGGTGAAGATTGTGAAGTGAGATGTAGTGAAGATTGTGAAGTGAGATGTAGTGAAGATTGTGAAGTGAGATGTAATGAAGATTGTGAAGTGAGATGTAGTGAAGATTGTGAAGTGAGATGTAGTGAAGATTGTGAAGTGAGATGTAGTGAAGATTGTGAAGTGAGATGTAATGAAGATTGTGAAGTGAGATGTAGTGAAGATTGTGAAGTGAGATGTAGTGAAGATTGTGAAGTGAGATGTAGTGAAGATTGTGAAGTGAGATGTAGTGAAGATTGTGAAGTGAGATGTGGTAAAGATTGTGAAGTGAGATGTGGTGAAGATTGTGAAGTGAGATTTGGTGAAGATTGTGAAGTGAGATGTGGTGAAGATTGTGAAGTGAGATATGGTGAAGATTGTGAAGTGAGATGTAGTGAAGATGTGAAGTGAGATGTAGTGAAGATTGTGAAGTGAGATGTAGTGAAGGTTGTGAAGTGAGATGTAGTGAAGATTGTGTAGTGAGATGTAGTGAAGATTGTGAAGTGAGAGGTAGTGAAGATTGTGAAGTGAGATGTAGTGAAGATTGTGAAGTGAGATGTAGTGAAGATTGTGAAGTGAGATGTAGTGAAGATTGTGAAGTGAGATGTAGTGAAGATTGTGAAGTGAGATGTAGTAAAGATTGTGAAGTGAGATATGGTGAAGATTGTGAAGTGAGATGTAGTGAAGATTGTGAAGTGAGATGTAGTGAAGATTGTGAAGTGAGATGTAGTGAAGATTGTGAAGTGAGATGTAGTGAAGATTGTGAAGTGAGATGTAGTGAAGATTGTGAAGTGAGATGTAGTGAAGATTGTGAAGTGAGATGTAGTGAAGATTGTGAAGTGAGATGTAGTGAAGATTGTGAAGTGAGATGTAGTGAAGATTGTGAAGTGAGATGTAGTGAAGATTGTGAAGTGAGATGTGGTAAAGATTGTGAAGTGAGATGTGGTGAAGATTGTGAAGTGAGATTTGGTGAAGATTGTGAAGTGAGATGCTGTGAAGATTGTGAAGTGAGATATGGTGAAGATTGTGAAGTGAGATGTAGTGAAGATGTGAAGTGAGATGTAGTGAAGATTGTGAAGTGAGATGTAGTGAAGATTGTGAAGTGAGATGTAGTGAAGATTGTGAAGTGAGATGTAGTGAAGATGTGAAGTGAGATGTAGTGAAGATTGTGAAGTGAGATGTAGTGAAGATTGTGAAGTGAAATGTAGTGAAGATTGTGAGGTGAGATGTAGTAAAGATTGTGAGGTGAGATGTAGTGAAGATTGTGAAGTGAGATGTAGTGAAGATTGTGAAGTGAGATGCAGTGAAGATTGTGAAGCGAGATGTAGTGTAGATTGTGAAATAAGATTATAAAGTAAACTGTAGTAATTGAGGTTAAACGAACGCGGGTTATTCTGTAGTGTATCCGTGTCTTGTTAACGTGGAACCAACATGGCGGTGGTTCTCAATATAGATACGTTATTTTGCCGGGAATTTCTGTCAAAACAAAATATGAATCAACCATATTTAGCCTAAATTAACCTAACGGCTTTATTATATATTCTAAGTTTTTTAAGTTGGATAGATCAGATCAGGTTAGGTTAAGTCAGGTTGGGTTAGGTTAGGTTAGTTTTGTTAATTTTGCCACTTAGAGGCTAGTTTATTGTGCCCCCCATACTCATCCTGTCAGCTGTAGCACAGAGAGATTACAAAGTGGTGTTAGATGAGGTAGGTGGTTAAGTTAAGTTTCAATAGGTTAGGTTAGATTATGTCAGGTTGGGTTAAGTTAGGTTAGGTAGGTAATAAGTAGATAGGTTATGTTAGGTAGGTGGGAAAGTTAGGTTTGATTAGGTTAGCTTATGTCAGACGGGGAGGTTAGGTTAGATTATGTCAGGTTAGGTTAGATTATGTCAGGTTAGGTCAGATTACGTCAGGTTAGGTTAGATTATGTCAGGGTAGGTTAGATTATGTCAGGTTAGGTTAGATTATGTCAGGTTAGGTTAGATTATGTCAGGTTAGGTTAGATTATGTCAGGTTAGGTTAGATTATGTCAGGTTAGGTTAGATTATGTCAGGTTAGGTCAGATTACGTCAGGTTAGGTTAGATTATGTCAGGTTAGGTAAGTAGGTAGAGGTGGGTAAAAAGGTTAGGTTAGGTCGGCAGGTTTTAGTGTAGGAGCTTAAGTAATCCCGTAAAAATTTCATGTTAATTTTTGACACCATACATTATAATAATCCTTATAAACTATGTTAAGGAACTGTGGTGTCATTTTTTCTGAACGGTTTATTATAAGTTTTATGCCTTTAAAGAAGTTTTATAAAGAGCGGCGTAATGAACCACAGATGTATTACCATTAAGTCCTAATTAACTTAAAACATGACTAATAACCTATGAACATGTAGTATTATATGATTACAATTTAACATAATATATCATGAATGCTGTTATAATATCATAAGTGTGTTACAAACATGGCTGCTCATATATGCCATCCTGTCTCTGGCAAAGAAGAGATTGCAGTAAGTAAAATTATTTGCTAAAGACAAATACTGGAAATTAAACATATACATATTACCATTATCTGAAAAGCTTAGAACCACCGTTTTATATTTATTAAAAGTTTGTAGTGTTATACATCATGTGTAAACAAGTCACAAGTTATTATTTACGACATTGCTTCAGTCCTCGTCATCAGAGTCTTCTGTGTACAACAGATTCCTTCACCTTGTTTAGGCATTTCTCATCATCTGCTTGACAGTTACACATCTCGGTGCATGTCATGCTATTCTTTCTGATTCTTTCTGTATGAACATGACAATGATCCACATTTCCTGACGCCACATCCACATTTAACAAGTTCTGTGATTGCTTCTGGAGCTGGTGGTTGGTCTGATATTACTAGTATGAAACAGTCATTGTCAATCTTCCAGCCATGCTCTAATTGTGAAAGCATTTCACTGTCTGCATCACAAGACCACAGAAGAGCTTGATACCTTCCTCTCAATATATGATACTTTAGAGTTGCTGCAGTCGCTGGTAGTTCTCCAGCTTCTGCCTGCGTTTTCTTGAAGAGATGCCATCTAAGTTATGACAGTTTAGTGAAAGTCATTCGTGGACAGTAGAGCTTAAATACAAATTCCTTTAGACCAATAAACATGTCTGCTGGAGGGCATTTGGTCTACTCAGCATCTTGAATGCATCTAGGACTTTTGTGTTAGATTTCATCAAAGTGCTCCAACATGCTTTCTTTCCTTTGCCAACAAATTTTCCAATGCAGTCAGATCCTGTGAAGGCATGGAAACCTGTAAGGCTCTCTGCCCAATGTGTCGTCGCTCACCAGTTCCTGTTTTCATACTTGTATTTTCTCCAAGTTGAGGCTGCTTTAATATGCCAAACACATCAGTGTCTGGTGACTTGATATGTACAGTGCTGCCCTTCTGTGATGCATATACTGTATGTCCTGCTTAAGTTCTATAACTTGTGATAGCAATTTGATGGTTGAAGTCTTATTTGCTGCTTTCCACGACAGAAGATTAACCTTGGACATCTTTTCCCAGATGCTCAATGGACCAACAATACGTTTCTTGACAAAATTTTCATAATTTTGTCTTCCAACTTCATATGCACATAGATTGCCATATTTGGCATTTTCTGGTATTACAGCTCTAGTTACCAAGTTTAAAAGAGCATCATTTTCCTGGGATTACAGTCACCAATAACATTGTGTAGCTTCTGTACATCAGCATATTGACGGCTGACAATAGCTGTAGAGAGCTCATGATGTTCTGTTCTTTTGTAATCTTTATGAGTTTGATATTTTATGTAATGAACTTAATTTGAAAACCCAAATGGTAGTATATGATCTTTTATCACCTTAGACACTCTGTGCGTCATGCCTCTCAAGTGATTTTTTTCCTCTCTTACTTCTCTGGACAAATACGACCTTTATCCCATCAGAAAAAATATCACCATATATTTTCTTAATCTACAGGTGCCAAGGTTTAAAATGACGGATGGTGTTAAAAATTAACCTGAAATTTTTACGTGACCACATATTGTCTTGTTGAGTTTCTGAGAGAACTTCACGGCTAAATAGCGCCTCTGTATTGATAGCCGGTACATGTCGTAATATCCACCGCTCATAGTTAAATCTTTATGTCCGTTTATTTTGTCCTAATTTAAGTATCAAAGAGTGTTTTCATTTTTAAGTATCTTAAGTATCTTTTTTCCTCACTCTTAAGTATCTAAGTATGATTTTTTTCATTTTTAAGTAACTAACCATATTTTTGTTTTCATTATAAAATGTGATTGATATAGACAACAGAAGTAAATATCAGCTGGAGGTCGTAAACGAAGCTGATGTGAAGTATTTTGACTCACTGTTCCCACGAACTAATTGCTTCTCTGGTTTATACCGAAGAAATAAAACCGTCAACGAACCATCCGATTCAAATGTGTCTTAGGCGATACAGGGTGTTTAGGCGTCATTCTGATACCAAGAATGACTTTGTGTACTGTGGTGAAGCTGGGGGTAGGATAGGGTTGGGTTGGGTTGGGATGGGTTAGGATTACGCATGTGTGGGCATATTCTGTCGCATTTTATAGGTATCTTGCGTCTTTCTCTTTATTCCTTCTTTATCATGAGTATCTGTGCCTATTAATACACCACCTCGCAGGATAGTGGAAGAGGAATGGATAGTAACGAGATAATATTCTTTTTACATATACCTTAGCTTGATTACAGGTAACACCAGGTAGAAGTTACGTGACTCTTAAGAGTTTTCCTCGACTTGGCTGATTCAACTGTAAGACTTGCTGTATTTATCCTTATTAAAATCCTCCACCTGTAAGACCCTCCACTTGTAAGATTCTCCACCTGTAAGACCCTCCACTTGTAAGACTCTCCACTTGTAAAACCCTTTATGGATTTGAAATACCTTCTCGTCTTGACTCCACTAGTACTGTACACACCCTCTCTAGCCTTAGTTTACAGTAATGTTGAAGTATATAATGAAGACTCACAGCTCATGGGTTAGAAAACAAAAGATGCTTGTTTTATTTATTTATTTATTTATTTATTTATTTATAGCTTATTTTAGAATCCCCGAAAGTTGGAACAAAATGGCTGACGGGACTCACAAGCGGGCGGTGTTTACAGTATGGACCAAGAATAAAAAATAAATGAAAAATAAAATAAATAAATCGTAAATTGGTGCATTGTTTCTCCAGGTGTGGGTAATGCAGAAGTACAAATGTTCTCCGCAGTGGGGTAATGAACAGCTTGTTTTATGTTTCTTAATCTATAGCAGATTTTGAGAGTAGGATGCATTACCTATTAGTATACAGGGCCTCTACACATAATATTAAAGGTGATTTCCTTCTGTTTGTGGCACTTGAGGTGTTTAGGCTAGGTTTAACAGGATAATATGTTGTTGAATTTAGAACTTTTGATTTGGTATATATCGTGTTTTAGAAGGATTTGTTAATAACAAGTTTAATTTGGATAAGCTTAGTTTAATTCTAGATCTATCGATTTTACAAGGTCAAAATTATAATGATCTTTGAACCATAGAAACCCTGTTAGAGTAAAAATATTTACTAAAGAATGAGTAAGTCAATAAGTTGTGTATAGAGCTGCTGACGCAACTTAAACGGTATATACTGTACATTATATGTTATCAGAGCTTTCCTGTTGTACGTAACCGCCTCCGTCAAAGTGTCTTACTGGCTCATGTGAAGATTAGCCTCTAGTTTATTTAACCTCAAGATTAACTACACTGGCACTGCCTGACCTGACCTGACCTGACCTACCCTACCCTACCCTACCCTACCCTACCCTACCCTACCCTACCCTACCCTACCTCCTATCCTGGGTCCCAATCCCAATTTAATCCTCCCAAGTGAAAGTAGGTGTCCAGTTGAAGGAGCCGGGAGGGTTAATCTTCAGGTAATCTATTTTAATTAACAATTTTGGTCAGGTGAGGCCTTCACTCTTAATACTCGAGAGCAGGAGGAGGAGGACTTGCTAACGCCTACAGATCATCGCCAACCAAGGCAGATACATGAATACCTTTTGTTTACATCTTCTGCGCTTAAGCACATCTAACACCATAAGACTATTCGGCCTCAATACAATAATACAGTACTGATTATTGTATTCTAATAAAATTCTACGGTGTATCTTGTGAACCAGATTTATTGTTTGACCTTAGTGAATGAGAAACTGGTTGAGGTGTATTGTGGTAAACATCCTTAAGAGCAGCTCTGTGTGTTCTTACGACCTCAAAGTAACACAAAAGGTAGCCAATATCTACCCTTGATCAGTCACTTAATGTAGATGTCAATTGTGTCATTTTTCTAGACTTAGTGCCCCCTGGAGGAGAAAGTAAATACAATGTTGATTTATTTTGGTCACAACACACGCTAGTAGATTATTTTTCCTATTTAACTAAATAATTAACACTATGAAGCTAACTAATTATATAACTCAAAGATGGTAACCAATATGGCGTCGATATTGTTCACATACTCTATGATAAATAGATGTGTTGTCTGTTTAATTTTAGGGAAGAATTTAATTTATAAACTTTTGAGAATCTGGATACAGGAGTTTTGTCTTTGTGTGTGTGTGTGTGTGTGTGTGTTTGTGTGTGTGTGGTGATGATGCTGACGGATACTTTCCTCTGCAGTGAAAAAAATATCTTGACATTGCAAAGTTTAACTGCAAGCCGAAGGAACGTTTGTAATGTGACTTATTATGTGAAATTGTAACTTGAAATTCTTTGTGAAAAAATATTTCCCTATAAAGTTTGGCAGTAAATGAAGTATTACATCAAGGTGTAACTTGTAGTTCCTTGTGGAGTAATTACCTATGTGGACGATACAGCTACTCCAGGGTGTAAGACCTAGAGTAGAAAGTCTTTAGACCTTACCTGAGGTTGAAAGACTCTTATAGTGGAACGTCTTAGATATTGAAACTTTAATTACAGTAAATAAAATATAATCTACCTAAACATTCCTTCACCTGGCGACAACTAATGATACAGGTGGTGTAATAGCTCTTTAAAATTCCTCCGTTTGATATAATAATGACCACACATGAACTTATAATGTGCAATATCTTGATAACACATTAGCTGCAACATTACACATAGTCCAGTGTATGTGTAGTGAGGGACATCTACCTAAATGAGTTACAGAATGTGAAGTTGAGGCAAAAAAAAGTTGGGACATGTTTGAGATCATCAGTTGAGCCAAACGTTTATACTCAATATTGTTTTAATGGTATTTTAGAGCGACCGAAAAATGTAAACAAAATGGCCGGCTAGGTGACACATACCTTACAAGAAATAAACATGAGAACGAACACACACACACACACACACACACACACCAGTTTTACCCACATTATCACCAGACTATCGGCATACCTGGTCGGTGGACACCTGCCTCCTCCTCCTCCTCCTCACCTTGCTAATATGCTAATATGCTAATATGCTCTGGTATGTTCCAGTCTATTTAAGATATGCTCCCATCTATCTTAAAGAGCTTATGCTAGGTTGGTCTGATATGCTCCTCAAAGACTATGCTGATATACTCTTGTCATTTGATATGCCATTATGTTCATATCACTCTAAAGGATATACTAATATGTTCTGATATGTTGGTATGGTTCTGTCTCTCAGAGGGTGTGCTGATGTACTATAAGAGCATATGGGGTATGCTGATATACTGGGTTATGTAGCTAGGCTCATATCTCTCTTACAGGGTATGCTAATATACCCTGATATGCTTGCATCTATCTCTGAGCGTATACTGGTTGATAGTAATGACATAAGAGATATGCTGGTATGCTTCTAAGGGAATATGTTAACATACTCTAATAATAATTTGAAATGAGGTTAGTTATACTTTAGATTCAGGGGATATACTGATATGATATGAATTAACCTAGAAGTATACTGATATGTTCTCAAGGCATTCAGGGGATCTGTTAGTATGCTTCGACATACTTTCGGAACAAGGTAAACTGGACCTTCAGAAGATAGGGTGATATGCTGACATATTCTGATGGATCTAAGAGAGAGTGTAAGACTATGAGAGCTAGTTAATATACTCAGGTATGTTGATATCCCTTCATGGCACTTGGGATATATGGTAATATACTCCGATGTGTCTCTTTGGATATACTGATATGCCACTAATGGGTCCCCAGAAAGCAGGAGACAAGTTGATCTGCTTCGAGGACACTAATCTGTATAATGATTTTTTCCCTGACTGTTAAGAAGTATACTGGTATATTTCAAATGTTGCTTAGTATTATAGTATACTTTGGGCTGTTCTGAATATATTTCACAGCTGATTTTCAGAAATATATGCTGCTGTCACTGGCTTGTTTATTCCGGAGACATTGATTATACTTTGAGTATGTTGATATGCTTTGTTACCAGTCAAGGAATATGCTGATATGTTCTGACACTTCTCAGTGATTACCCTGATATACTTAGATACCTGACAGTATTTATTGGAGTATAGTGTCGTATACTCTGATGTCATTCTAGTGATATGCTGATGAGCTGACATACCGCTTTATGTAACTGTGATATATTGAATCATATACATCCATTCCTCACGCTTAATATATATGATATTCTAAACAATGCTGATATTATTTATGTTATACCCTGATTATATACTAACATACTACAGTGTCATTTATAGTGTATGATAGTACACATTGGGGGGTATACTTTGAGGTTATTTAGAGAATATGATGGCAAATGGTGATATACTCTGTTGCCATATTTGGTATAAACAGATATATTGATATAATTTATATAATATACCGATAAATATAACTAAATATCTGTGAAGTAAATCCTGTACTTTTTGATATACCATTCAGGGTGGAGGTATGCAATTTACCACGATAGCACCTGTCTCTCAGTGCTAATATACCCTGATGGCACACTTAACATCCTGGCGCCGGTCGTGGGGTATACTGATATGCTAAAGTCTTCTTCATCTTCTAATATCTCGACTTCAGCTTCGTAAACTGTTACTGTATTACTTAAACGTATTTAACGCTCGTTTCTTTGTCCATCTGATGTTTGCGTCCATGTTGAGGAGAACCACTTAGCGGGGCTCGCATTTTCCCATAATGTGTTCCCTCAAGTTCCATAATTTGCACTTAGTGAAGCCACGATATCCCGCGTTATGTTGCCCGTCTCACTTCCTTCTGGGTTATGTGTCTTAAAATGGTGAAAACATTAAATTAAGGCTGAATTATTGTTAAATGTTAAGGTATTATAGTACTTGTCTGTCGTGTTGTTAATATAACATTGTTTCACCAGCAGTATGTACGTTGACGAGTCAGAACCGCAACACTGAACCAATCTATATGAACATTAACACAAAAATAAATTGTTACATTACATCGACTATCAAGACATAGCTTACAATACAAATTAATAAATAATTGTACCAGGGGGATAAAAATATTAGTTACAAAAAATTATAAAAATAGTCTTAATGTTCACGCCAGAACTTACCCCATAACAAAAGCCATACAACATTTTCCAAGTTAAGACAAATCCCAAACTCAACTTCCTCCAAGAGCTTTGTGTGTTGGTGGTGCACGTGTGGTGTGTGTGTGTGTGTGTGTGTGTGTGTGACAGCACCTTTGATTTATACAAATATTCACCCAAATGAATAACACCAAGTAATTCACCATGTTATTCACGACTCTTAGATCACTTGGCTTGCGTCTCTCAAAAGGTCGACCAGGGTCAGCTGATTCAGTAAACACCGCTCACATTAATAGGGACCTGCCACACTTTGCCATAAACAGATAAATTGTACCGGGAATTTTCCCCCCACACACTCATCATTGTCACTTTATGTAACTTGGTGACAAAACCCATGACCCTTCAGGCCTTTTACGCCCTTAATGCATGAGTCATAAAGGCAAGCATGAACTCCGCATGCTTCCCAGTTGGGCACTGTAAACGCTTCTGCGCTTCACCTTGCACAAATGTAAGGGGTTGCCCAATAAACTAGCCCTAGGTAGGGGCAATCTGTAATCACACTACTACCACTGTCCACCATGACCCCAGAGTAGAAGTAGTTTGGACATATGCTAGACAGGGGAAATTCACTTAACACAAGTGTTATCTCAGGTCATATTCATGGCCTGGACAGAATTCATAATTTATTTTCTCATATTACATCTGTGTGTATACCTGCTACTAGATAAACAGAAAATGCCAAGAAGTGTTTACATCAAGCGCTGCCAATTAAGAGTTCCAAGAACTAAATTAAAACAATTAGTGTGTGTGTGTGCATGGTGTGAGTGTGCATGGTGTGTGTGTGTGTGAGTGTGCATGGTGTGTGTGTGTGCATTGTGTGTGTGTGTGTGTGTGTATATGGTGTGTGTTTGTTTGTTTGTATGGTGTGTGCATGGTGTGTGTGTGTGTGTTTGTGTATGTGTGTATGGTGTGTGTATGTGTATGGTGTGTGTATGTATGGTGTGTGTGATCGTGTGTGTGTGTGTATGTGTGTGTATGGTTTGTGCATGTACGGTGTGTGTATGGGTGTGTGTGATTGTGCATGGTGAGTGTGTGACTGTGTATGGGGTGAGTGTGTGTGTGTGTGTGTGTGTTTCCATTGCCATGAGGATATCATACAATTCTTAAAGCACTGGTCACATAGGCGCATTTTTTTTTAGCAATTTCTTGCCGGAAAGTTATTTCGAGCAATTTTCGAGAAATTCGAGCAAGTTTTTGAAGCATTTTTATTGACAATCGTGATAGTCAATTTCTTGACTATTTCGAGCAAGATTATCGGTTCAAAACCCGGTTAATACCATATTTAATGACACGAAGCTTATTTATCGAGTATAAAATGCACAAACAGTTTTTTACGACACACTGAGTTTATTATTTGGGTGGTGTTTTGGCGTGTTTGTTTACAAAACACAAGCCCATACAGTCGGTCATTCTCCACACACTAACAACCCTCCCTACTGTAACTACGATAGTTGAACCAGTCTATATTAAACACTCGTTCCTCCTCCTCGCCAGCCACTTACGAGTCCCCAATAGTTTTTCTTCGCTTTCTCTCATTTCTTTTTAATAATAACAATAATACCAAGGATAGCTGTTGCGTCGTCTGCATTGTTGTTGTGATGTTCCGTCTCCCTTCTACTCGCACAGCGGCGTTAACTTTTTTTTCTTGCTGTAGTAACTGAACCAAGAGCCACTCGTGTGACCACATTTGGAAGAAATTACTCGTAATTTCTTGCTCCAAATTAATTGCTCATCAAAGGGATCGTGTGACCGTAACTTAAGTCACCCTTTAAGAAAAACTGCAAATACTGATTCACAAAACTTAAGGATAATTTCTGACTTGGAACCATCGGTGTAATGCAGAAAACAGTTATTGTATTCTAAAACCTACCCAAGAAATCTTTTACCCACTTACGATATAATTCTTTTCTATTCCATCAATAGATGTTATTTTACTTTTTTATACGTATTTTATTTTAGTAATTTATAAACTATTTTCTTTATATACTTCATTACCTTTTAGTGTAATGAAGAGAATGAATTACAGAAGGTTTTTATAATTATATTGCGAACAATATTTTTCCTCGCAATAAATAAACAATGACGATGATCTTGTTTACAATATGGAGCTTGATGTCTTACTCCATGTTCGTTTATTACATTTTCTGCCATACCCGACTGTTCTTTTCTGTCTTGTGGTGAAGGTTTTTGACAATTGATATATATATAAAGTTGAGTTAAGAATAATGACTCTGATATTATAGCCATTAGGTCCTGAATAATAAGTGGTGTCTAAGTGAACAAATGTATGATGTCTTCAATTACCAGCGTAGTGTTGGGTAACAGTGGGGGTAGAAGCGAAGGGTAGGAGTGAAGGGTGGGAGTAAGGCGTGGGAGTAAGGGGTGGGAGTAAGGGGTGGGAGTAAGGGGTGGGAGTAAGGCGTGGGAGTAAGGGTGGGAGTAAGGGGTGGGAGTAAGGGGTAGGAGTAAGGGGTGGGAGTAAGGGGTGGGAGTAAGGGATGGGAGTAATGGGTGGGAGTAAGGGGTGAGTAAGGGGGTGGGAGTAGGGGTGGGAGTAAAAAGAGGGTGGGAGTTAGGGGTGTGAGTAAGAAGGGGTGGGGGTAAGTGGTAGGAGGTAAAAGGGGGTGGGAGTAGGGGTGGGAGTAAGAGGGGGTGGGAGTAAAGGCGTGGGAGTAAGAAGGGTGGGAGTAGGGGTGGGAGTAAAGAGGGGTGCAGGTAAGGGGTAGGAGTAGGGGTGGGAGTAGGGGGTGGGAGTAGGGGGTGGGAGTAAAGGCGGTAAGAGTAAGAAGGGTGGGATTAAGGGGGTGGGATTAAGGGGTGGGAGTAAGGGGTAGGAGTAAGGGGTGGGAGTAAGGGGTGGCAGTAAGGGGTGGCAGTAAGGGGTAGGAGTAAGGGGTGGGAGCAAGGGGTACGAGTAAGAGGGTGGAAGCAGGGGGTGGAAGCAAGGGGTGGGAGTAAGGGGTATGAGTAAGTGGTAGGAGTAAGTGGTAGGAGTAAGGGGTAGAAGTAAGGGGTAGAAGTAAGGGGTAGGAGTAAGGGGTAGAAGTAAGGGGTAGAAGGAAGGGGTGGGAGCAAGGGGTGGGAATAAGGGGTGGGAATAAGGGGTGGGATTATGGGGTGGGAGTAAGGGGTAGGAGTAAGGTCTAGGAGTTACGAGTAAGAATGTGGGACAAGAGGGAGGGGTAGCAGTGGGGGGTAGGGTTAGGTTACAAACTTCTATTTACTTCATCATCTGTATCCTGCTGGTGATGTTCTCTCTTTAAACAATTTGTAAAATAAATAAATAAATGGTCAGGTGTAAATGGTAAGAATTTAACAGAGTAATACTGAGGTATTACAAGAAAGAACTAAAACTGTCCACTGTGTGTATCAACATTTTATAAAAGTATTTGTGAAGCTGTAAAATACTTAGATATAAACTTTTAATTCAACTCTGTAATAAAAATAATTGCAATAATGAATCTAAACAAGAAATGAACTGGGTGAAAAAAATCTACACAATACTAAAAATATAAAAAAGAAGAATTACAGTAAAACCTGAATCATTGTAATAAACATTATTAAACTTTTCGTTGTTATGACCTAAAACAAACAAGGAAGACTCATCTAGATTTTCGCTCTGTGAATTAACTCCTTGGATCGCTTTTGGGCAAGAGGGCGAGTTACTCCGACTTATTCCGTGAAAATATTCCCAACTGTCCATAGAATCCGTTACAGTTTCCTTTATAGTAAGTGACTCACAAATGAATTTGGCATTCCCATTCACCAATACTTTATTATATCAAGAGAACAGTGCAGAGATAAGCTGGCCAATGGCGATGGTCAAAAGATAATACAGATTTAATACTGGATTGATAGTACAGCTATAATTGATTTGTTTCATATTGCAGTAATAGCAACTTTATCAAATGTTATAACTACCAGAATTATTATTTTCGTGATCGATACTGCTTAGCAAGGATTATATGTTTGAGATTTCCCAAATAAAATATCCAATGCAAGATTAAAACCCTAACCACCAAGTACCGCCGTAACCTAGCAGCCTTTCTAAAGCTGGCAGACTATCCTACACTAGCCTAGCCTATCCTAATACTTTTGACCTAACCTATCCTAGAATTTATATGTCATCCAGACAGATTTATAGATATGTTGGAGAAATAATTATCAAAAGTTTGTTGTCTCTGCAAATGTATTTTTAGAAAAAGAAAATGAAATGAAAACTTTCTAGAGAACTCAATTGTGTCATGAGCGTTGTGGCTTGGTTAGGTTAGGTAACATTAGGTTAGGTTAGATAAGGTAAGGTAAGATTAGGTAAGGTGAGGTAGTGTTAGGGTTAAATACATTTTACTAATTTTGCATCAAAATAATCACGACTGAAGGTATGGGATAAAAAACCTCTGAATATAATTCTTTTTCTGAGAAAAAAATTTCTTTACCACTTATTTTTTGCCCCACTTTTTTATTAAGTTTGATGAACTTAGATTAGGTTAGGTATTATTTAACTCTGAGTCATGGGTACTTATTGAATACTTGGCAGAATAACTTGTTATAACTTGGTCCTAACAAAGGCGGAGTCTAAGCAAAAATGTTCACTTGACCTCATATTTGGATTTCATTACTGAAGGATATTTACAGCTATACCACATTAATAAAGTCTATCTGCAAGTTTATTCAGTCATAAAAAAAAATATACCCTAAATGTGGACAATAAAAATCTTCTATTTTGGTACAAATTACTTGAAAAGTTGTAAGAAGACAAAAGCTGCATCTCTTCCATAAAGCGAGAAATAGAACAGCCAAGCCTCTTCTTGTCGTAAATAAAAACTAATATTGTATTTTAGTATGTTGATGTACAAAACATTTTCTTCATTATTCTATGATAAAACAAGTCTAACAAGCATTATTAAAACATATATTATTAATTTTTGTCATGCAATCCGGAAATAGCGACTACTATATCCAGGTTGATCGTGTTGGGGTCCTGTAAGTTACAGGCTAGATTACGAGCTCACTTACGGAGTTCGATGCCAAATATTTGTTTTGAGAATCCCGATCGGAGACTGTAAGTCCAGTTACTTGGTAAACAAGTAGATACAGTGAAATAAACTGCTGTACCTAAATATTATGTAACTCAAAATATATTCCCAAAACAGCACGTTTACAGATGAAAATAAAAAAAAGCATAAATAATACAAACAAAATCAATTAATATGTTTTTTATTACAGTATTTTAAAATATCAGAAGCGTAGGTTCAGCGCTTCTTTTGTGTCTTTTTCCCGGTGAAGATGTAGTCTCCCCATGGCAGGTACTGGTCCTTTTGTACACGGCAGAAAGTGGTAGTTTCCTTCTTCTTCTTGTTGTTTTGGGTCTTGTTGTTTTGGGTCTTGTTGTTTTGGGTCTTAGTGTGTTTTGTGGTCTGCAGTTTGTTAGATCGGGGGCCCTTCTCCTTCATCTGGCAAGGCTTCACCTCCACCTTAGTCACCTTCAATACAGTGCGTCGGAACACCATTGTGATGTACTGACACTAACAGCTCTCTCACTGAGGTCAAATCAAAATTTGACCATACAGAAAGAATTACGGTTTAATAAGGTTGGAATTTAAAGAAATTGACAACAAAATAAAGCTCTGTTTATCACTATAGTAAAGAGGGATGGTGTTTGTAAAGATGATGGATAGTGTTATAATATGTAGTGATGATGGATGGTGTTATATGTAGTGATGAAGGATGGCGTTATATTGTAGTAATGATGGATGGTGTTATATGTAGTGATGATATGAGGGTAATATATGTAGTGATGATGGATGGTGTTATATATATATATTGATGATGCATGATGTTATATGTAGTGATGATGGTTGGTGTTATATGTAGTGATGCTGGATGGTGTTATATGTAGTGATGATGGATAGAGTTATATGTAGTGATGATGGTTGGTGTTATATGTAGTGATGATGGGTGGTGTTATATGTAGTGATGTTGGATGGTGTTATATGTAGTGATGATGGATGATATTATATGTAGTGATGATAGGATGGTTCTATATGTAGTGATGATGGATGGTGTTATATGTAGTGATGATGGATGATGTTATATGTAGTGATGATAGGTTGGTTTTATATGTAGTGATGATGGATGGTGTTATATGTAGTGATGATGGATGGAGTTATATGTAGTGATGATGGATGATGTTATATGTAGTGATGATGGTTGGTGTTATATGTAGTGATGTTGGATGGTGTTATATGTCGTGATGGATGGTTCTATATGTAGTGATGGTGAATGGTGTTATATGTAGTGATGATGGATCGTGTTATATGTAGTGATGATGGATAGTGTTATATGTAGTGATGATGATGGATGGTGTTATAAGTAGTGATGATGGATGTTGTTATATGTATTGATGAAGGATGGTGTTAGTGAAGATTGTGAAGTGAGATGTAGTGAAGATTGTGAAGTGAGGTGTAGTGAAGATTGCGAAGTGAGATGTAGTGTAGATAGTGAAGTGAGATGTGGTGAAGATTGTGAAGTGAGATGTAGTGATGATTGTGAAGTGAGATGTAGTGAAGATTGTGAGGTGAGATGTAGGGAAGATTGTGAAGTGACATGTAGTGAAGATTGTGAAGTGAGATGTAGTGAAGATTGTGAAGTGAGATGTAGTGAAGAGTGTGAAGTGAGATGTAGTGAAGATTGTGAAGTGAGATGTAGTGAAGATTGTGAAGTGAGATGTAGTGAAGATTGTGAAGTGAGATGTAGTGAAGATTGTGAAGTGAGATGTAGTGAAGATTGTGAAGTGAGATGTGGTAAAGATTGTGAAGTGAGATGTGGTGAAGATTGTGAAGTGAGATGTGGTGAAGATTGTGAAGTGAGATGTGGTGAAGATTGTGAAGTGAGATATGGTGAAGATTGTGAAGTGAGATGTTGTGAAGATGTGAAGTGAGATGTAGTTAAGATTGTGAAGTGAGATGTAGTGAAGGTTGTGAAGTGAGATGTAGTGAAGATTGTGTAGTGAGATGTAGTGAAGATTGTGAAGTGAGAGGTAGTGAAGATTGTGAAGTGAGATGTAGTGAAGATTGTGAAGTGAGATGTAGTGAAGATTGTGAAGTGAGATGTAGTGAAGATTGTGAAGTGAGATGTAGTGAAGATTGTGAAGTGAGATGTAGTAAAGATTGTGAAGTGAGATATGGTGAAGATTGTGAAGTGAGATGTAGTGAAAGATTGTGAAGTGAGATGTAGTGAAGATTGTGAAGTGAGATGTATTGAAGATTGTGAAGTGAGATGTAGTGAAGATTGTGAAGTGAGATGTAGTGAAGTTTGTGAAGTGGGATGTAGTGAAGATTGTGAAGTGAGAT
Source organism: Homarus americanus (assembly GCF_018991925.1). Classification (NCBI taxonomy): domain Eukaryota; kingdom Metazoa; phylum Arthropoda; class Malacostraca; order Decapoda; family Nephropidae; genus Homarus; species Homarus americanus. The sequence continues at coordinate 5,931 of NW_024747579.1, read as the reverse complement.
GTAGTGAAGATTGTGAAGTGGGATGCAGTGAAGATTGTGAAGTGAGATGTTGTGAAGATTGTGAAGTGAGATGTAATGAAGATTGTGAAGTAAGATGTAGTGAAGATTGTGAAGTGAGATGTAGTGAAGATTGTGAAGTGAGATGTAGTGAAGATTGTGAAGTGAGATGTAGTGAAGATTGTGAATTGAGAAGTAGTGAAGATTGTGAAGTGGGATGTAGTGAAGATTGTGAAGTGAAATGTAGTGAAGATTGTGAAGTGGGATGTAGTGAAGATTGTGAAGTGAGATGTAGTGAAGATTGTGAAGTGAGATGTAATGAAGATTGTGAAGTGAGATGTAGTGAAGATTGTGAAGTGAGATGTAGTGAAGATTGTGAAGTGAGATGTAGTGAAGATTGTGAAGTGAGATGTGGTAAAGATTGTGAAGTGAGATGTGGTGAAGATTGTGAAGTGAGATTTGGTGAAGATTGTGAAGTGAGATGTGGTGAAGATTGTGAAGTGAGATATGGTGAAGATTGTGAAGTGAGATGTAGTGAAGATGTGAAGTGAGATGTAGTGAAGATTGTGAAGTGAGATGTAGTGAAGGATTGTGAAGTGAGATGTAGTGAAGATTGTGTAGTGAGATGTAGTGAAGATTGTGAAGTGAGATGTAGTGAAGATTGTGAAGTGAGATGTAGTGAAGATTGTGAAGTGAGATGTAGTGAAGATTGTGAAGGGAAATGTAGTGAAGATTGTGAGGTGAGATGTAGTAAAGATTGTGAGGTGAACATAAGAACATAAGAACATAAGAAAGTGGGATACTGCAGGAGGCCGACTGGCCCATACAGGGCAGATCCCTTTCACACCCATCCCAGCACTTCCATGTGCCTATCCAACTTCGTCTTGAAGCTCCCTAGCGTCCCCGATCCTACTATAGCACTCGGTAGCCTATTCCACATATCCACAACTCTATTACCAAACCAGTGCTTGCTTATATCCTTTCTGAATCGGAATTTATCTAATTTAAAGCCATTTGTTCTAGTTATTTCTGTTATTACTGAGCTTCAGAACATCTTCCATTTTACCTGCTAATCCTACTTACCCAATTTGTACAACTCTATCATATCTCCTAACCCCACGCCTCTAATGAATGTGGGCCTAAGTTTTTCAACAGTCTTTTCTTCATATGGAAGGTTTCAATATTATGGATCATTTTGTCATTCTTCTTTGTACTCTCTCCAAAGAATCTATGTCCATTCTATAATAAGGACACCAGAACTGAACCGCATAATCCATGTGTGGCCTCACTAATGCTAGGTAAAGTTTCAAGATAACGTCAGCAGTTCTGTTACTCACAGACCTAGATATGAACCCAAGAATCCTGTTTGCCTTGTTGCGAACGCTAATACATTGTTTTCTAGGTTTCAAGTCGTTGCTAACAAATACACCTTGATTTTTTTCACAAACTGAGTTTTCTATTTCCGTGTTACCTAGTTTATACTTAACGTTTGTATTCGTCTTTCCTATCTGTAGTACCTTGCATTTATCACTATTAAAATTCATTTGCCAGTCTACTGACCACTCATGTAAGGTATCTAGATCTCTTTGAAGGTGTTCAAAGTCACTGTCTGAATTTATCACTCTCCCCATTTTGGTATCATCTGCAAATTTACTAATCCTACTAGTTATGCCTAAATCAAGATCATTAATGAATATAACAAACAGCAGAGGGCCTAATACAGATCCCTGGGGAACTCCGCTTTTGACCGCACCCCAGTCTGACCTTAATCCATTTATGCTGACTCTTTGTTTCCTACCAGTTAACCATGACCTAATCCATTTTAATATACTGATCCACTATTCCATATTAGCTTCTACCTTCATATCAATCTCTCATGAGGGACTCTATCGAATGCTTTACTGAAATCTAAATAAATTATATCATATGACTTATCATTATCTACGCTAAATACTTCTGAGAAAAAGCTAAGCAAATTGGCAGAGACAAACGTCCCTGGGTGAACCGTTGCTGAAGGTAATTAAGTTGAATGTTTCAGTGGCTGGATTTTTTAGCCAGCAATAATTGACTCGCCCAACTTGCCTATGATTGACGTGAGACTAATGGGACGGTAATTTGATGCTATTGATTTATCACCCTTTTGAAAATCGGAACTACATTTGCAAGTTTCAAGCTTCTGGCACTAGGCGATTCTAATGACATTAAATAAAACTGCTAATGGATTACTCAACTCATCTCTACATTCTTTTAATATTCCTAGCATATACCTCGTCTGGATTAGGCGATTTATGAGCTTCAGTTTGTTAATTACTTTAAGCACGCCGTTACTGTATGTTGACCTTCATGGTGATTGTATACCTTATGAACTTCTGGGGAAACTGTGCTAGGTTTTTTCATTTTGTGAATACGGAGCGAAAATGACTATTTAACGTACTACACATTTCTAACTCATCATCAGTCATTTCTCCTGTCGTAGTTTTAAGGGGACCTATTGTATCTCTAACCTTTGATTTATACAGTTGATAAAAAGCTTTGGGGTATATTTCGATTCGTTTGCTACCTTGATTTCATAATTTCTCTTTGCTTTCCTAATTTCTGTTTATACCTGTCTTGTTAGGTTCTGATAGTAACCAAGTAAGTGATTTTCGCCTTTCTTAACTTTTCTATATACTCCTTTCGTTTTCCCTAGAAGATCTAGGAGTCTATTATTCATCCATTTTGGTTGGTTCCGTATCGATCTGAATTTTCTTTTAGTCATGTGTTTATTTTGGGCATTATTGATTGTCGCAATAAATTGTTCATAAGTAGCTGCTAAATTAAATTCGGGGTTATCCCGTCCTAAGTTGACAGTTTCCGGAGGTGTGGGGGGGATTAATCTTTTGACCATAGGGTCATCCCTTAGGTCTCTCCTTATGCTACCGTAATTAGCATTCCTAAAATCGGGATCAAGGCCGAATTTTCCTTCTTCCTGCCATCCCATATTATGTTAAAATATATGGCTTTATGATCACTGTTTCCTAGTTCGTCTCCAATCCCAACATCTTTTACTAGATTTTCATTATTACTGAGAACTAAATCGAGGATATTATTTCCTCTAGTGGGCAAGTTTATAAATTTATATATAAAACTATCCTGTACTACTTCTATAAAATCTTCAGATTCATTATCGCTAAGTTGATTTTTCCAATCTATGCCTGAAAAGTTGAAATCGCCTAGAATACATACATTGTTTCTATCAGATGCCTTCTTTATTTCCTCCCATAGCAATTTACCATCGTTCTTACTCAAATTAGGTAGTCTATATATAACACCAATGACTACGGATTCACTGCCCTCACCAATCTCTACCCAAATACTTTCATTGTCGCTATTTGTTTTAATGTTTGATTTATTGCAGCCTTTTGGCAACCCACCTAATCTACTGCTACACCACCTCTCCTTCCTACTCTGTCAAATTTAAATAGGTTATATCCTGAATGAAATTCTGCTAAAAAATGTGCTGTTTGAATTATCCATGCCGTTATTGCAATTATATCTATGTTCTCTTTACTAACAATGGCCTAGACTGGTCTGTTTTTATTTGCGAGCTTCTACTATTAGTATAATAAACACTCAATATATTTCTTCCGTTTCTATCTGTTTTACATTTATTACTTTGATGTTTGTTATTATGACTAACTATATTTTCAGCATTATCTACTTCTGTTTCACTACTTCCCAGGACCTGCTTGTTTTTGACTCCCATTTTCCCAGACCCCTCTCTACTGGCGAAACCCCCCCTTCGGAGTGACAATTTCACGCTCCACGGATGCAGACAACGTCTTTACCCCCTCACGAGACAAGTGTACTCCGTCGCGACAGTACAGGTAGTCGTTGCCATAAAATCGTTGCCCGTCATCAATGAATGCCCAACCATTGTTTGCACAATGTTTTTCCAGTCGGCAATTAATAGCAATTGCCCTGGACAGCCATTCACGACCAACCCCTCTTCTAGGCAAGACACCACATACTATCGGGACCCCTCCCCTATCTCTAATCTTCCCCAGCGCCTCCCTATACCTCTTGAAAAGTTCCTCACTCCTAACCTTACCTATGTCGTTTTCCCCCACACTAAGACACACTACTGGATTGGTACCCTCCCCTGACAAAACTCTGTCTAACCTCTCGGCTACATGCCCTATCCCAGCCCCAGGAAAACATACCCTAGTCCTACGTTTCCTATCTCTCGCACAAAAAGCCCGATCCATAAACCTCACCTGGCTGAAGATTGTGAAGTGAGATGCAGTGAAGATTGTGAAGCGAGATGTAGTGAAGATTGTGAAATAAGATTATAAAGTAAACTGTAGTAGTTGAGGTTAAACGAACGCGGGTTATTCTGTAGTGTATCCGTGTCTTGTTAACGTGGAACCAACATGGCGGTGGTTCTCAATATAGATACGTTATTTTGCCGGGAATTTCTGTCAAAACAAAATATGAATCAACCATATTTAGCCTAAATTAACCTAACGGCTTTATTATATATTCTAAGTTTTTTAAGTTGGATAGATCAGATCAGGTTAGGTTAAGTCAGGTTGGGTTAGGTTAGGTTAGTTTTGTTAATTTTGCCACTTAGAGGCTAGTTTATTGTGCCCCCCATACTCATCCTGTCAGCTGTAGCACAGAGAGATTACAAAGTGGTGTTAGATGAGGTAGGTGGTTAAGTTAAGTTTCAATAGGTTAGGTTAGATTATGTCAGGTTGGGTTAAGTTAGGTTAGGTAGGTAATAAGTAGATAGGTTATGTTAGGTAGGTGGGAAAGTTAGGTTTGATTAGGTTAGCTTATGTCAGACGGGGAGGTTAGGTTAGATTATGTCAGGTTAGGTTAGATTATGATTATTACGTCAGGTTAGGTTAGATTATGTCAGGTTAGGTTAGATTATGTCAGGTTAGGTTAGATTATGTCAGGTTAGGTTAGATTACGTCAGGTTAGGTTAGATTATGTCAGGTTAGGTCAGATTACGTCAGGTTAGGTTAGATTATGTCAGGTTAGGTCAGATTACGTTAGGTTACGTTAGATTATGTCAGGTTAGGTTAGATTATGTCAGGTTAGGTTAGATTATGTCAGGTTAGGTTAGATTATGTCAGGTTAGGTCAGATTACGTCAGGTTAGGTTAGATTATGTCAGGTTAGGTAAGTAGGTAGAGGTGGGTAAAAAAGGTTAGGTTAGGTCGGCAGGTTTTAGTGTAGGAGCTTAAGTAATCCCGTAAAAATTTCATGTTAATTTTTGACACCATACATTATAATAATCCTTATAAACTATGTTAAGGAACTGTGGTGTCATTTTTTCTGAATGGTTTATTATAAGTTTTATGCCTTTAAAGAAGTTTTATCAAAGAGCGGCGTAATGAACCACAGATGTATTACCATTAAGTCCTAATTAACTTAAAACATGACTAATAACCTATGAACATGTAGTATTATATGATTACAATTTAACATAATATATCATGAATGCTGTTATAATATCATAAGTGTATTACAAACATGGCTGCTCATATATGCCATCCTGTCTCTGGCAAAGAAGAGATTGCAGTAAGTAAAATTATTTGCTAAAGACAAATACTGGAAATTAAACATATACATATTACCATTATCTGAAAAGCTTAGAACCACCGTTTTATATTTATTAAAAGTTTGTAGTGTTATACATCATGTGTAAACAAGTCACAAGTTATTATTTACGACATTGCTTCAGTCCTCGTCATCAGAGTCTTCTGTGTACAACAGATTCCTTCACCTTGTTTAGGCATTTCTCATCATCTGCTTGACAGTTACACATCTCGGTGCATGTCATGCTATTCTTTCTGATTCTTTCTGTATGAACATGAAAATGATCCACATTTCCTGACGCCACATCCACATTTAACAAGTTCTGTGATTGCTTCTGGAGCTGGTG
>NW_024747578.1:0-19246 GCF_018991925.1 Homarus americanus | reverse complement strand
GTGTGTGTGTGTGTTCAGGTGTGTGTGCACGACACGATACACCGCCAACAACCATTCTACACCACACCACTTATCACAACCTGGCGTGTTGTGTAGTGTCTCCGGCACAGTGGACTCCTTCACTCTGATAATTCTTAAGCTTACTCTGTAATTAAATTCCTTGAGTAATATTTCCGCCACTGAAGTCAGATGCCCTAATACCTTCCTCTTATGGTTGAATAAGAGGTTTAGTTTGGTTTGGTTTGTTTTAGTTTGGTTAGGTTTGATCACATCCCTTGCTTCCCCACATCAAATTCCAAAAGGCCATAATTCTGAACAATCAATCAATTGTTACTAAATCATCCAGCTGTTTTGTTTATAATAATAACAAACAATAACAACAACAACTAATAACAACAACAACAACTAACCTGTATAACAACAACAACAACAACAACAACAACAACAACAACAACAAAAACAACAACAATAGCAACAACAACAATAACTTAAACAACAACAACAACAACAATAACAACAACTAATATAACCTTATTAATAATAACAACAACTATTAATAGCAACTAACAACAACTAATAATATAAGCAACAACAACAACAACAACTGTATGACAACATATGGCAAACGACAACAACAACAAACCAACAACAACAACAACAATAATAATAATAATATAATAATAACAACAACAACAATAACAATAACAACTAATATTAATAAAAACAACAACAACCAATGTCTCTCATTTAAAGACTCACTGAACTCCGCCTAATTAATCCACAAATAAAAAATAAGTATTAACCTTTAGCTTCAGTACAAGTTGTGGGTAAAGTGTATGTCTCAAAAGTGGTTGTTATTATATTCCAAATGTTAATTAATATCATTATTTATTTTATTCAGTTTGTATTTGTTTTATTTGCATTTATTCTTCCCTGTATAATATTATCGGTCCATCTACCGCCCTCCCCTCCCCGCCCCTCCCCTCCCCGCACCCTCCTCCCGCCCCTCCCCTCCCCTCCCCTCCCCCGCCCTCCTCCCGCCCCTCCCCTCCCTCCCCGCCCCTCCTCCCCTCCTCCCTGCCCTCCTCCCACCCCTCCCTCCTGCCTCTTCTCCTTTCAGGTTATTGGGAGGATAGCTCGTCTGACAGCCATTTAGGTGAGAGGCAGGTGGCGTGTGGCCTGGGAACATCGTCAGGAGGGCACTGGTGGCATGTGAGGCAAGAGTGGTGGGACCTGTTCACTATGATGGAGACGTGCACAGGGCCGGGGGAGGGCAGTGAAGAGGAAGGGCAACAGGAAAAAGGGAGGGCATATGGGGAGCGGCTGGGAGGAGGGCAGCTGGGAGGGAGGCAGGAGAGGAGAGAGGAGGTGGGAAGGTGAAAAGAACCAGGAGGATAAAAAAAAAGAACCCAATAAAGGAGAGAAGAAAGGAAGAGCAAGAAACGGACAGAAAGAAGGGTTAAGAAAAATTCAGGAATCTTGGTGGAGGACAGAAGAGGTGGGAAAGAAAGAACAGTTAGAAAATGAAGAAGAAGAAAAAGACGTGAGAAAGGCAGAAAAAAAAAAACGCAATCTAAGCTGGTGATAGACTCAGCAAATTATCAAGAGATTCCAGTTATATATAAGTTTGGTCAAATTGACGGTATTGTGTGTGTGTATTGTGTGTGCCGCCAGAATAATAACGTATTATTTATTTGTATGCTGTTCCATACCTAGCAACACACACACACACACAACATGAGTTTATATCCACTCAAAGCTCCAGAAAAAATAAATTTACAATCTTTCATTAACAAAATCATCTACAAATTTCTGTCACAAATATCACTGTCAGATGCCCGTCTACACACCAAAACCACCCCCACCACCAAACACACATTTAGGTAAAATATCTATATAATTCTTCCTTATAAAAAACATAACATCACTGCACAATTATTACAACAATACACACATCACTTATATTGATATTTTTAACAAACTTGTAGTCCAAAAAGATGTTTTATTAAGTAATAAAAGTTGTAACCACCACTCATATAACCATAAAATCTTTTCATTTTTAATTTAATTATAAATTTAGGGATACCTGAGTGAGACAACAGGTTAATGAACAGGTGGTGTACAGCGCTTACTGTTGAGGATGTATTGCTCAGGTGTGCTCCACGATAATTATGTTCTCACTGTTTTAATGAGGAAAACTTGACTCTTAATAAACACATTCAGGAAAGTTACATGTCACTGTTCACTTATTTACGTGTTTCGATCATAACCGGTTTATATATCTTTTGTTTTTGTTTATTTACTGTTTATTTACACACAAAACAACACACACACACACACACACACACACTGCACTCATACCTCTATACTAGATTGCTAAATGATGAGTGTCGCGGCGTCCTGCTGAATGCCGCCAATACACCAACAGAGCGTAAAAAAAATGGCCCCGACACATGTTATATAAGAGTTGTCCATGAAGTATTAAGACGGCGTAGGGGCCGTGTGTATGCTGTTTAAACTTGTACTGAACACATTTGAATATTTCTGGAGACTATGTTACGGTGTTTACATATGATTTCACAACCAACAGACGGACAAACAAATGGACAAACAGACTAACGAACGAAAGATCCACAACACAAAATCAATACCCACAAGACGAACACCCAGACAGATAAAAAGAACCTAAAATTATTACCCCATAACCAACATATAAAAAAATACATCTATAAAGGCACAGAAAACAACTGTAATAATTCTTGATATATTTTTAAGCTTACTGTTATACAGAAAAATATATGAGGCGTGACCTGGGCATATAGATTACCTCACTCTTACACACGAAACTCAGCGACCTTTAGCGTCACTAACATCAACAGTCTCTGTCATTTATGTGAGTTTGGTGTTTTGAAATTCAATGATACTTTGTTTATTAGGGTGGTAATGGCATATCTTTTGAGAGGTTAATGTGATTATGGGAAGGGCCAGCGCCGGTCGACGATGGTAATTAACTCGGTGTGGATCATTTCACTACACACACACACACACACACACACACACACACACACACACAACACACACACACACAGACACACACACACAACAAAAGTGGTGGCAGTACAAGGATGGTAATGATCGGTATTGGAAACATTATTGCAATTTGACGGTGAGTTCATCTCCTTCAAAGCAGCCAACGATTACAAACTAAAGCTAACTAGTTTTTTTCGCATCACTGCATTGCCAAATTGCATGCATTCATTTCAACATGTTGCAAAACGAACAGGATTGCAATATTTTAATTTATTCAAATCAATACTCAAATACATATTTTTAATTAGTCTGAGATGTATAAAATTGATAAGGAAAGATAATGATTGATAATAACAAAATAATAATATAAAAAATAATATTATATTAATATTAATATTATTATACTAATTATTATTATATACATATTATTATTATTATTATTATTATATATTATTATTATTATTATATTATTATATTATATTATTATTATTATTATTATTATACGATAATATACTAACACTACTAAAACAACAAACAAAAAAAAAAAAAAAAAAAAAAAAAAAAAAAAAAAAAAACAAAAAAAAAAAAAAAAAAATAATAATAATAAAATAATAATAATAACAATAATAATAATAATAATATTAAAATAATAATAATAATAATAATAAAATAATAATATAATAATAAAAATTATAAACAAAATAAACCAATAATTCTGTACATAAACCTTACCAACCACTACAAATTCATCATACATTCAATAAATTTCATAAATAATCCTCAACAAACATTCATACCCTCAATCCACCAATTAGAAAGAACCATTATGTCTTATTTTTACCACCAATTACCGCATCACAAGGCACAGGCCACTACGTCTTAACCATCCAATTAGCGACGAGATTAATCGCTCGTCTCCCCTCTTCTGCCCCTATACCCAGTTCCTGCCACTTTTGCTCGCCTTGATATTGGTCGATTTCTTATGCATTACCGTGGGCATTGTCTGTCTGTCTCTGTCTGTCTGTCTGTCTGCTGGAGGATAGATATATTATTAGTAGTAATAGTAGTAGTAGTAGTAGTAGTAGTTATTATTACTTGTTAGTGAATATAAAGACATTAATGAAACAAAAAAAAGATTAGGTGAAATAGATAAAGAAGAAGGAAGAACTGTAGAGAACGAACGAACCAAACAACGGAGTAAAGGAGAAGAAAGAGAATAATAAAATGATTTAGAGACAACAATATAGCGATTAGCGTTAGAAGAGTAAAAAGATATGGATGAACAAAATGGTTGAGTCATAAAATATGGGGAGGACATAGACCTGATGAAAGAGAAGGAAAGAAATAATAAGGATAGAAATAAAGTGTTTGGGAGCAAGGAAAATAGTGAGCAGGAAATAAATAGGAAATAACCTATAGAAATGAGATGTTTGGGAGTCTTTAGGAGGAAATAAGTGAAGTAAATAAAAAATACGGAAATAAGAGGAGGTGAAAGTGAAAGGATGTTACTTAGGAATGGATGTAAGGCATTCTGGTGATGACATGTTGAGAGGATGGGAAGTTAAGGAGGATGAGAGAGAGAGAGAGAGAGAGAGAGAGAGAGAGAGAGAGAGAGAGATTCTGGCTATGGTGATAAGAATTACTGAATGCTAATAAATGAGAAAGAAATGTTTGCTTTTGGTCTTGTCTGGTCACCGTATTCACCTCAGTGTAAAAGTGATGATTATATGACCGTACACCGCAGTAAGTAATTGTAGACAGTAATTAAGAGTGATTATAGGCAGTAATTAAGAGTGATTATAGGCAGTAATTAAGAGTGATTAAGGCAAAAAACGATTATACAGTAATAAAAGCGATTATAGCAGTAATTAAGAGGATTATAGGCAGTAATTAAGAGTGATTATAGGCAGTAATTAAGAGCGATTATAGGCAGTAACTAAGAGTGATTATAGGCAGTAATTAAGAGGATAGCAGAAACAAAAAACAAGGCAGTACTAAGAGTGATTATAGGCAGTAATTAAGAGCGATTATAGGCAGTAATTAAGAGTGATTATAGGCAGTAATTAAGAGTGATTATAGCAGTAATAAAGTGAAAATGACTAGGCAGTAATTAAGAGTGATTATAGGCAGTAATTTAGAGCATGGTGCGGTGAATGTAAAGTTTCCGGTTCAGACAAAACAACAAATTAGTGACGCGTCTTGGCTGCCGCTGTAGGAGACGCCTTCATTACTTAAAGACGCCCTGGGGGGGACCAGGGAGGAGAGACGAGGGAGGAGACTCGAGAGAACAGAAGAACGAGGGGAGAGAGATGAGGAGAGACAGAGAACAGAGAAAGAGACGAGAGAAGGAAGAAATCAGAGGGAGAGAACAGAAGGAAGAAACGAGGAAAAGAGAAAGAGACGAAGAGGAGAGACGAGGGAGGAGAGATAAAGGAGAGAGATGAGGGAGGGAGAGACGAGGAGGAGAGAGAGGGAGGGGAGATCGAGGGAGGGGAGAGACGAGGAGGGAGAGATGAGGGAGAGAGATGAGGGGAGGGAGGGAGGGGAGGGAGAGTCGAGGGAGGGAGATGAGGAGGGGAGAGACGAGGAGGAGAACAGGAGGAGAGATAGGGAGGGAGAGACAGGGAGGGAGAGATGAGGGAGGAGAGACAGGGAGGGAGAGATGAGGAGGAGAGAGATGAGGGGAGGGAGAGACGAGGAGGAGAGATGAGGAGGAGAGACGAGGGAGAGGAGAGATGAGGGGGAGAGAGGCGAGGGAGGGAGATGAGGGGAGGGAGAGGAGGGAGGGAGAGACAAGGGAGGAGAGATGAGGGAGGGAGAGACGAGGGGGGAGGGAGACATGAGGAGGGGAGAGACAGGGAGGGAGAGACGAGTGAGGGAGAGATGAGGAAGGAGGATGAGGAGGGAGAGAGAGAGGGGAGAGAGAGAGGGAGAGAGAGAGGGAGAGATGAGGGAGGGAGAGATGAGGAGGGAGAGAGAGGAGGAGAGACGAGGGAGGAGAGCGAGGGAGGGAGAGAACAGGGAGGGAGAGACAGGGAGGGAGAGACGAGGAGGAGAGATGAGGGAGGAAGAGAGACGAGTGAGGGGAGAGAGACGAGGGAGAGAGAGATGGGAGGGAGAGCGAGGAGAGAGACGAGGAGGAGAGACGAGGAGGAGAGACGAGGGAGGGAGAGATGAGGGAGGGAGAGATGAGGAGGGAGAGACGAGGAGGGAGAGACGAGGGAGGGAGAGACGAGGGAGAGAGATGGAGAGGAGAGACGAGGGAGGAGAAAGACGAGGGAGGGAGAGACGAGGAGGGAAGACGAGGAGGGAGAGACAGAGGGAGGGAGGAGACGAGGGAGGGAGAGATGAGGAGGGAGAGTCGAGGGAGGAGAGACGATGGAGGAGACGAGGAGGAGAGACGAGGGAGGGAGACGAGAGGAGAGACGATGAGGAGAGACGAGGGAGGAGAGACGAGGGAGGAGAGATGAGGAGGGAGAGACAGGAGGAGAGACGAGGAGGAGGAGAGAGAGTAGAGACAGAGAGAAAGAGACTGAGGAGGAGAGACGAGGAGGGAGAGACGAGGGAGGAGAGACGAGGCCTGAACGTATATTACTTCACCCTGGCCAGGAGCACAGCCTCCCGCCTCATCCCCAAAAAACAATAGAACACTTATCTGAAAAAACTGTCATAACACATTTGCAATTGGTCGGTAAAACGCATGTATACAGTTCAGCATAGAGAGAGAGAGAGAGAGAGAGAGAGAGAGAGAGAGAGAGAGAGAGAGAGAGAGAGAGAGAGAGTAAATCCTAAACATTTTCAGAACGTAATCTGTGCTCCTCTCTTTCACACACACACACACACACACACACACCATTACTACTACTACTTTGCTGTCACCGGAACCGAGATGACGATCATCCAGCGATATATGATAATGAGTTATTAGCGATGTCACCTACGCTGCGCTTTTGAGGTGACTAAAGAGGCCGATACGACCGGGTACGATCACAGGTGCTGTACGTGGAGGCTACATCCAGCGGAGGCAGCGGCAACGTCTTCCGGCGTTGACGCTTGCCTGCATCAAGCGCAGTCGGGCTAACCCGAAAGTATTGACGATGTAGAGTGATTGTTCCGGTGGGGAGGTCGATTTGGCGACTTTTCAGTTTGTTCAAGATCAATCTTTATACCTTTTCAGCAGCCCGCCAGCGTTCGCGTTTACTATTCGTTAGGTGACTGTAAGAAGCTGCTTTGGCAGCCTACTAGTCCATGAGGGCAACATGCCAGTCCAACGTAATTGCTTTTGGCGGATAATGGTAGCCTCGATGCCCTGCAGTTGGCGCAGCCAGAATACCGGCATTTGCTCCTTGTCTTCCAGAACTTCGGAGGATGGAACGACTATGTTGTGAAAGTTTCTATGCTTGATGTTTCCTGTATGTGACCCATGTCTCACTGCCACATAGCAGGGTGGAGGACCACTGCTCGATATACGCAACTTTAGATATTTCAGCTCCCACAGCTGAAGACTCGTAGAGTTCGCCGAAGGCTTGAGATGCACATCTGATCCGATGTTGAATCTCTTCATTGATGTCCGCGGTGGTGACAGGTGGGAGCCGAGATACTGAAAGGGGTAACATTAGAGAGGGTAGTACTGTATAGTTGCTGGATGGGTGGTGGAGGTGGCTGAACCAAGGGCGGGCTGAAAGAGGATCTTGAGTCTTACGTACATTCACCCTACAAAGTGTGCATATACACATCTGCGTAGGTGTTCAGGATCTCCTGTAGGTCGTTCAGTGTGAGCAAAAAGGGTGAGGTCGCCTGCATACTGAAGTTCAGTAATGGAAGCTGCTGACACCTTGTCCTGCCTGGAGTCGTCTATATGAAAAGAGCTTCACCCGGTACTGATGTCCACCCCACAGGCTCCACAGACACCACACACAACACACCAACTCACACACCCACCACACCCCCACACACTCCACCACACACCCCCCACACACACCCCCCCCACACACTCCACCACACACCCCACACACGTTATGGTATCAGTGAGGTAATGTAAACTTCAGGTTAAACTGAGGTGATTTATAACCCCCAAAGTTTACCTTGAAGAATGCCTGACTTTGGGAGTTAGTTCCGGGTCAGCCAGGGGCGCCTCCACCTCCGGTCTTGGAGTTCACTCTTAGAGAAAAATACAGTTTGAGATCGAGTTGATTTTGAGGTTTTGTAGGTTTTAGTTGACTTCAAAATATAATAAAAATATGATGGTAGTAATTATTATAACGTAATATTAATGATGAGACGGAATATAAAGGAAGAATTGTTTAAGTTAGTATTTATTTATTTTATTTTTATTTACTTATTTATTTATTTATTTGTTTGTTTCTTTGTTTGTTTTAGGAACGTAAGCTGACACACACACACACACACACACACACACACACACACACACACACACACACACACACACACACACACACACACACACACACACACACACAACACACACACACACACACAGCAAATATTACGACACGACAATAATAATAATAATAATAATAATAATTAACGGTTTATTGAAAAGTTCTGCTGCCCGAAGGCTGAAAAATATACATTGGTCATAAATGACTTATTACATACATTGGTGGTTTAACAAAAGCTCTCATTAGAGAAAGGTGAAGAACATACAGTGAACATACAGATTAATGTAGGTGTTGAACAGCAAACACGTAGTAACTCCCTCCCAGATGGTGTTAGAGGGACCTCACGTGGTGTAGTAATTCCCCACAGATGGTGTTATGAGGGCCTCACGTGGTGTAGTACCCTCACAGATGGTGTTATGAGGGGCCTCACGTGGTAGTAATTCCTCACAGATGGTGTTATGAGGGGCCTCACGTGGTGTAGTAATTCCTCACAGATGGTGTTATGAGGGCCTCACGTGGTGTAGTAGTTCCTCACAGACGGTGTTCTATGAGGAGGTGTGGTCCCAGGCCTTCCTATCGTAGACGGATAAACACATCGCTGGTTGTTGGGTCTCACGAGCTGTTATCACTTGGTACCTGGGACCTCACTGTGTGAAGGTCAACTTGGGTACCACTGTTACTGTGAGTTGTTTCACTGACAGCACTGTTCACCACTGTTCACCTCTGTTTAACACTGGTTCCATTCCTTCCTAAATGAAATAGTAACTTCTGGCGAGAACTTGTTGATATTCCGGTGGGGAGGAGGGTTCAGGGGAGGTTGGTATGGGCCAACTCTATCAGTTGACCTGGCTGCCCGAGAGGAGCGCCAGGTACGTCTTGACGTGTGTGTGTGTGTGTGTGTGTGTGTGTGTGTGTGTTGTGACGGAATTACATCCTTATCTGAGAGACGCCTTTATTAATCGCCGCTGTCCTTAATTTGTGTCTGGTTTGGAGTATTGGGTGTGTGTGTAAGGTGGGTGTAAGGTGGGTGTAAGGCGGTAAGGTGTGTGTGTGGGTGGCGGTGTATGTGGGTGTAAGGCGGGTGTAAGGTGGGTGTAAGGTGGGTGTAAGGTGGGTGTAAGGTGGTGTAGGTGGGCAGGGTGTAAGGTGGTGTAAGGGTGGGTGTAAAGGTAAGGTGGGTGTGTAAGGTGGGTGTATGGTAAGGTGGGTGTAAGGGTGTAAGGTGGGTTATGGGTGTAAGGTGGGTGTATGGTAAGGGGTAGGTGGGTGTAAGAGGTGAAAGGCGGGTGTATGCGGTGTAAGGGTGTAAGGTGGGTGTAAGGTGGTGTAAAGAAGCCTGTTATCTGTTATGGCTCTGTAAAATGAGTGTCGCTTGTGTATGTGTAGTGCTGTTAGGTTATGGTGTATGTGTAGTGCTGTTAGGTTATGGTGTATGTAGTGCTATAGGGTTATGGTATGTAGTGCTGTTAGTTATGGTGTATGTGGTGCTGTTAGGTTATGGTGTATGTGTAGTGCTGTTAGGTTATGGTGTATGTGTAGTGCTGTTAGGTTATGGTGTATGTGTAGTGCTGTTAGGTTATGGTGTATGTGTAGTGCTGTTAGGTTATGGTGTATGTGTAGTGCTGTTAGGTTATGGTGTATGTGTAGTGCTGTTAGGTTATGGTGTATGTGTAGTGCTGTTAGGTTATGGTATGTGTAGTGCTGTTAGGTTATGGTGTATGTGTAGTGCTGTTAGGGTTATGTGTAGTGCTGTTAGGTTATGGTGTATGTGGTAATCTTTTGTGTCAGCTAGTAGTGGTATGGGTAAACAATATTCAGTGCAGTAAGAACCATTTATTGTCCTGACTTTCTACTGCATACGTCTTGTAAATAAACATATCTAAAACTCTAAAATAATAACGATAATAATAATAATAATAATAATAATAAAAAGTAGCATTACAGTGATTTACTGTAACCTACTGAACGTGATTCCTTCTTACCTGTACCATAGTCCACGAGTTGATTACAGGTGTATCAAGGTTTTACTAATTAATTTTCCAGAATGAATGAAAATAAGTGAATAATATACTAAGGTTTCATAATAGGTCATAGTTTTATGGTTAAGATCTGTAGTGATGTATAAAAAGGTCTTTAACCCCCTGTCTGTCTGTCTGTCTGTCTGTAATCAGTGTCATTCAGTTATATTGGCGTTAACATAACCGTGAATCATATGTTAGTCGTCTCTCTCACACACAGTGGAGAGATCGGACACTGACTCACGACTTTCTCCTCCCCAAAAAATATAATAATTCCGAGCATCGTTTGTCAAGCTGTAATTCTTGAAGTACCAGCTGTTATAGTGGTGTAATTGCTTGTGAGAGACGCCAGTTGCCTTACGACGGGGTGTCACAGAGGAGATATTAAATTTGCATGTTATTAAGTGAGCTGCCATGAGGGGGGAGGGGGACAGGGGGGGAGGTTGGGAGGGAGGTGGGGGGGGAGGTGGGGAGGGAAGGTGGGAGGGGGAGGTGGGGATGTATGATTTAGATTTTCTATAATGGCTTCTTGGATTATGTATAGATCTGTTTCCTCACCTGTACTCTCTCTCTGCCTCCCATCCAGCCACTCTTTTTTTTTTTTTCCATCTTTCTTATTATATATTTTTGGGGGAATTTTTCTCCTAATTTGTCATAATACCTTTTTTTTTTTCTTTTCTTTCATAAGTAATGTTGTTTAAACTTCCTTTCATCCACCTCATTCATCCGTTTATTTTGGGTTGGTGGATGCGGTTAAGGTATGGTGGATGGAGAGAGAGAGAGAGAGAGAGAGAGAGAGAGAGAGAGAGAGAGAGAGAGAGAGAGTACAGGCGCGTGAGGAAACAGATCTATATACATAATCCAAGAAGCCATTATAGAAAATCTAAATCATACATCCCCCACCTCCCCCTCCCCACCTTCCTCCCCACCTCCCTCCCCCACCTCCCTCCCCACCTCTCCCTCCCCCACCTCCCCCTCCCCACACTCCCCTCCCCTCCCCTCCCCACCTCCCTCCCCCCACCTCCCCCCCCACCTCCCCCTCTGTCCCCCTGCCCCTCAAGGAGAGAAAGGAGATGGGGAGAAGGAGAAGTAGGAATAGAGAGAAGGAGAAAGAGAGGGAGAGAAAGAAGAAGGAGAGGGAAAAGAGAGAGAAGGAGAGAAGGATAAATAGGAAGAGAGAGTTGGGAAGTGGATCAGAGGGCCGGCTGTCTGACCTAACCTAAGAGGATTCCGAGCTTACAGTACCCACACCCCTGACGTGACCCATGGGACCCCTTGACATAACCCATGGGACCCTGACGTGACCCATGGAATCCCTGAGTGACCCATGGACCCCTTGACATAACCCATGGGTCCCCTGACGTGACCCATGGAATCCTGACGACCCATGGGACCCCTTGATATAACCCATGGGTCCCCTGACGACCCATGGAAGCCCTGACGACCCATGGGACCCCTTGATAACCCATGGGTCTGACGACCCATGGAAGCCCTGACGACCCATGGGACCCCTGATATAACCCATGGGTCCCCTGACGACCCTGGAAGCCCTGACGTGACCCATGGGACCCTTGATATAACCCATGGGTCCCCTGACGTGACCCATGGAAGCCCTGACGACCCATGGGACCCTGATATAACCCATGGGACCCTGACGTGACCCATGGAAGCCCTGACGTGACCCATGGGACCCCTTGACATAACCCATGGGACCCCTGACGTGACCCATGGAAGCCCTGACGTGACCCATGGGACCCCTTGATATAACCCAGGGACCCCTGACGACCCATGGAAGTCCTGACGTGACCCATGGGACCCCTTGACATAACCTATGGGACCCTGACGTGACCCATGGAAGCCCTGACGTGACCCATGGACCCTTGATATAACCCATGGGACCCTGACGTGACCTGCAGCTTCCCAGACACCCACACTTGTGTTTAATATCATCAGTCTTTGTGTTCTGTTGTAGTCTCAGAAAACGCCATGTTATTATGTAAATGTTAAATTGCCACAGAATTTGTTGAAATAAGTTGAGTTAGAAAATGTCTCTCAATTTACCTGGTGTTTTTCACCTGTTGGGTTAATACATTTTTAAACAAGTTATATCTGGGATGCACTTGATATTATTTAGTCTTTTATGATTGTATCTCTATGTATATTTTTCACATTTACACTTATTATACCGTTATTTTTATCATTCTCTATTTATTCATCTCTCTGTTTACTCTTTCTATCTGGTGTAAGTCAATGGTCTACCCAGTTTATCAGTTGTGTTTCCTGTTCCCTTCTTTATCCCCCTCTCATCTCTGCCCCCGGCTCCTCAGTATTCCACTTCTGACCCGAGACTGACGATCCGTTTCTCCCAGACTCCCCCAAGAGGCTGTAGTGGTGGTGGTGGTGGTGGTGGTGGTGGTGGTGGTGGTGGTGGTGGTGGCTGTGGTGGTGGTGGTGGTGGTGTGGTGGTGGTGGTGGCTGTGGTGGTGGTGGTGGTGGTGGTACCTACTACGCCTCCTCTCTCTCCCCCTCCCTCCCCCTCCTCCCTTCCCTCCCCCACCCCTTACGTTAATTATCTCCATTATATCCACCAACTCGTTTATATTTCTCAATCCTCTTTATTATCATCTTATCCCCCTCCCTGAGACATACACCCCATGAGACATACATCCCATGAGACATACACCCTGAGACATACACCTATGAGACATATACACCCTTGAGACATACACCTCATGAGACATACACCCATGAGACATACACCCATGAGACACATACACTCCATGAGACATACACTATGAGACATACACCTATGAGACATACACCCCTATGAGACATATACACCCTATGAGACATACACCCATGAGACATACACCCTATGAGACATACACCTATGAGACATACACCCCATGAGACATACACCCTATGAGACATACACTTTGAGACATACACCCATGAGACATACACCCCATGAGACATACACCCCATGAGACATACACCCTGAGACATACACCCCATGAGACATACACCCATGAGACATAAACCCCATGAGACATACACCCTGAGACATACACCCCATGAGACATACACCCATGAGACATACACCCATGAGACATACACCCATGACACATACACCCCATGAGACATACACCCTTGAGACATACACCCATGAGACATACACCTTGAGACATACACCCTTGAGACATAACCCTATGAGACATACACCTATGAGACATACACCCCATGAGACATACACCCTATGAGACATACACCCCATGAGACATACACCCTATGAGACATACACCCTATGAGACATACACCTATGAGACATACACCCATGAGACATACACCTATGACATACACCCTATGAGACATACACCCCATGACACATACAACCCATGAGACATACACCTGAGACATACACCTATGAGACATACACCTTGAGACATACACCCATGAGACATACACCCCATGAGACATACACCCATGAGACATACACCTATGAGACATACACTCATGAGACATACACCCTATGAGACATACACCTATGAGACATACAACCTATGAGACATACACCCCATGAGACATACACCCATGAGACATACACCCTCATGAGACATACACTTATGAGACATACACCCTATGAGACATACACCCTTGAGACATACACCCATTAGTGTTGATATATTTCCCAGGGTCCTACCGCGAAAACCCGTCAGTGGCTAACTGTATAAAAACTCTTATCAACTCTTATCTCCGTAATGTCTTCCTCACCCAGTTTATGAAGCGTCTCAGGGAGTGGATATATTTAAAGAGTCTTGTCGCGTCTGGAACACGTATATATAACTCTTGACAGGTTACTGAACTCTTGACAGGTCACTGAACTCTTGACAGGTCACTGAATCTTGAGAGGTCACTGAACTCTTGACAGGTTACTTGAACTCTTGAGAGGTCACTGAACTCTTGAGAGGTTACTGAACTCTGACAGGTAACTGAACTTGACAGGTCACTGAACTCTTGAGGTCACTGAACCCTGACCTTGACCTCGTGTATTAGTTTTTCTGTACTTTTTGTGTGGTGTAATAAGGAGGGTGCCAGGTATAAGGAGGGTGCCAGGTATAATAAGGAGGTGCCAGGTATAATAAGGAGGGTGCCAGGTATAATAAGGAGGGTGCCAGGTATAATAAGGAGGGTGCCAGTATAAGGAGGGTGCCAGGTATAATAAGGAGGTGCCAGGTATAATAAGTAGGGGTGCCAGTATAATAAGGAGGGTGCCAGGTAGTATTAGGAGGGTGCCAGGATAATAAGGAGGTGCCAGGTATAAGGAGGGTGCCAGGTATAATAAGTAGGGTGCCAGGTATAATAAGGAGGGTGCCAGGTATAAGGAGGTGCCAGGTATAATAAGGAGGGTGCCAGGTATAATAAGTAGGGTGCCAGGTATAATAGGAGGGTGCCAGGTATAATAAGGAGGGTGCCAGGTATAATAAGGAGGGTGCCAGGTATAAGGGAGGGTGCCAGGTATAATAAGGAGGGTGCCAGGTATAATAAGTAGGGTGCCAGGTATAATAAGGAGGGTGCCAGGTATATTAGGAGGGTGCCAGGTATAATAAGGAGGGTGCCAGGTATAAGGAGGGTGCCAGGTATAATAAGGAGGGTGCCAGTATAAGGAGGAAATGGGTATAAGGAGGGTGCCAGGTATAATAAGGAGGGTGCCAGGTATAATAAGTAGGGTGCCAGGTATAATAAGGAGGGTGCTAGGTATAATAAGGAGGGTGCCAGGTATAATAGAGGGTGCCAGGTATAATAAGGAGGGTGCCAGGTATATATGAGGGTGCCAGGTATAATAAGGAGGGTGCCAGGTATAATTGAAGGGCTAAGAGCACATTAACTGGATCCATTAAGGGCACTATTTGTAGGGTCGTCTGGGCCGCTGAGTAAGGGCCATCTACCCATTTACCATTAACAAGATGGCCCTGAGTTAAGGTCGATGCGTCGATATGACCCTGAATTAATGACCCCATGACCATATTATGATGAACGACACTCTTATTAGATGACCCTGAATTAATGACCCTATGACCATATTATGATGAACGACACTCTTATTAGATGACCCTGAATTAATGACCCAATGACCATATTAACCCTTACCAATAACCCTGAATTAAAGGCCTCGTCACCACATTAACCTTGGACTAACGACAGCCCTACCTGATGAGCCCTAAATCATGACCACCTGGCCCTGTAAACCCAGTGAGCCCAGTCTAGATGAGCTCTGGTTTTAAGGGCTGCCCTGACGAGATGAGCCCCTCGACTTGACACTAATCCCCGCCTCGCCCCTGAAGGGATATTAAACCAGCGCGGTAAATCCTCCTCACACCTCTGAGCCCAGGTGATCCGCCCACAGCCTCCTTCCTCCTCCTCCTCCTCCTACCTCACCGTCTTCCTTCCTCTCCCTCCCCCCTTCCCCGTCCTCCTGCCTCCTCCTCGTCCTCCTGCTCCCTCCCCTGTCCCCTCCTGCCTCCCGTCCCCTGCCTCCCTCCTACCACCGTCCTCCTCCTGCCTCCCTCCGTCCTCCTGCTCCCCCCTTCCCGTCCTCCTGCCTCCCGTCCTCCTGCCTCCCCTCCCCCCCTGCCCCCCCCTGCCCCCCCTCCACGTCCTCCTGCCCCCCGTCCTCCGCTCCCCCCTTCCCCGTCCTCCCTGCCTCCCCTCCCCCGTCCTCCTGCCTCCCCCATCCTCTGCCTCCCCCTCCTCTCCCTCCCCTCCCCCCTCCCCGTCCTCCTCCTGCTCCCCCTTCCCCGTCCTCCTGCCTTCCTCCCTCCCCGCCCCCTCCCCGTCCTCCTGCCCCCCCGTCCTCCTGCTCCCCCTTCCCCGTCCTCCTGCTCCCCTTCCCCGTCCTCCTGCCTCCCTCCCCGTCCTCCTGCCTTCCCCCGTCCTCCCTGCCTCCCCCCCTGTTCTCCTCAACCCAGTCTTTCTCCACACACTGTTTCTTTCAATCCTTTATTTATTTTTTTCTCTTTTCTTGCAGTTACCCTCTCTCTCTCCTTTGGGCTTATTCAGGTTCGGTTTTGTTTCACTTCTATCTAAAAAATTTCTTTTTCTGCTTTTTATCTTGTTTGTCAGTACCATTTTTGTTACGTTGTGTTTTTTGTTTTTCATTGTGCGTTTAGGGTTCTCTCTAGTCACTGTCTCTTTGTTTGAGGATAGTCTCTCTTTAGCTTAACTCCATCCCAGATTTCTCTTTTCATCTTAGTATTACATCACTGTACCTTAGTTCTGTCCTCAGCCTCCTCTTTTTTCTTTCTTATCTCTCTCTCTCTTTTCAGTCCCACGCCCTCCTACCTTCCTCTTTCCTCTCGCCACGCCCTCCTCTCCCCCCCGCCACGCCCTCCCTCCGCCACGCCCTCTGCACTATCCCCACCTACCGCCGCGCTCCCTCCCCACACGCCCTCCCTAACCACTATTCCCGTCGCCACGCCTCCCGTACACCCTCCCCACCACCACCAATAACACCACACCGAGACTTAATGGGCAATTCCTAACGACTCATCCATAAGGAAACACAACTTACATCTCACATCAGTTGGGGGAATTTTTCTTTACACTAGTTATATTAATCACCTCAGGTAACATGTACAGGTGAGGATATCATCATGCCTCCAACGTTTATAATTAGCTCTATGTCTTATACTCCAATATATCCAGTACTCCTATAATGCCATACCTAATATACCCTTTATAAATATGTCCTTTACTATAATTATACCGTACTATATGCTATCTATACTATACTACTTATATTCTGTACTAACATAAGATAAAAACGTCAGAGATAATTTTGCATTCGTCTAAGATTATTTGAAATTTATAAGATGCCAGATGAACTTTTTCAATGAGTTGTGGTGTCAGCATGCTCGCTCATCACAAGCGCGTGGACCCTGTCTATCCTGATGTTAATCGATTTACGGATCATGTTCCGGGGTAATGGTTAGCCAGTGCAGTTGGCGAGTTGTCCGGTCTTCGGATCATTCCTTGAAACTGAGTCATGCAGCCTGTTAACTCCAGGCTTGTTTGGTTGGGCTGGACAGCTTCTACACCTTAACAAATTCTCGCTGAGGTGTCCCTAGGGCCAGAGCTCCCTCGTTACAAGAGGGCAGCATTATTATTTAATAGATAAGTTCCTTTAAATAATGAATTGGATAAACTTGATAAATCAGTGCCGTAATACATGAGTGAAAATACAGGTACGACTGGTTAATTATTACTCATGAGTCATTAGTAAATAATAATTAGGTTAATATAGCGTCTAATGATAGAATAAATATATATTAAATAATAGAAATAGAGAAACAGATAAAAGAAAAGATAAATTGAGGTCTTGATAATTGAAAAATATCGAATTAACGTCTCATAAATTATCATAAAAATAATAATCAGGTTAATAATTCACTAGATTATTGAATATATACTCAATACCTGTACGATTAATAGCATGAAAAAACACTTAGTATTTAAGCCCAGACAACCAGCCCAATTTAACATTAAAATTATATGCCACTTGACCCTGGGGGAAATAAAATGATATCTTAAACCCCCACCCCCTCCCCTACCCTCCCCCCCCCTCCACCCCTCTCACCCCCCTCCTACACCTCCCCCTCCACCCCCTCCCTCCTCCACCCTCCTATCCCTCCCCCCTCCACCCTCCCTACCCCCTCCCCTCCACCCTCCCACCCCCTCCCCCTCCACCCCCCTCCACCCTCCTACCCCTCCCCCACCCCCCCCCCTCCACCCTCCCCCTCCACCCTTCCCCCCCCCTCAACCTCCTACCCCCCCCCACCACCCCCCCCCCTCCACCCTCCCCACCCCCCCCTCCACCCCCCTCCACCCTCCTCCTCCTCTCCACCCCTCCCTCCACCCTCCCCCCCCCCACCCCTCTGTGTGTATAATTGGTTAAAGCCATATCAGTTCTATTAGGTCGAACAGAAACAGATGATTTGAAAGTATAAATAAATCATGTAACTTTAAAACTATTGAATTATAATCTAGTAACTACTTTATATTTTGAAAACAACGTCATTACCTTCATAATGAACAGAAAGTATTGCATTAATATTTTTTCCTTTGGTTCAGGACTAATTTGGTATTTTCAACGTCCAAAAAAATAAAACTTTACGGTAACTTTATTCTAATTTACTTTTCTTTATAGTTTGATGGTCAATTCACAATACTGACAAACTTTACTCTAAAATAATATTATCATAACTACTTTTCTTTTTACACCGAACACCAAAACACCTGAGACTTTTCATACTAATTACTACTAAAATTATAATCTCATAAGTACTTTCTTCTACTACGAATATACCGTAATGGCATAACTTTCATACTAGTATTACACTTTCTCGCAAATTTCTTAAACTCCCGACCAGAAATGCGGAAAATTTTACCCCAGAGAAGTGAGAAAAGAGAGTGAAAGAGAGAGAGATGAGAGAGTGAGACAGAGAGAGAGAGAGAGAGAGAGGAGAGAGAGAGTGAGTGAGAAGTGAGAGAGAGTGAAAGAGGAGACAGAGAGAGAGAAGAGTGAGAGAGAGAGAGAGAGAGAGAGAGAGAGAGAGAGACAGGAGAGAGAGAGAGAGAGAGAGAGAGAGAGAGAGAGAGAGAGAGACCATATATCACCAACTTCCGCCTCGAACTTTTTCTTCCCTGGCCTCTGGAAAAAAGCAAAAAACTTGGAATATTTATGGTAATGACGGGAATATACGACTCTAGCAATACGTAACTGAACGAAGCAATACTGAT
>NW_024747577.1:0-23865 GCF_018991925.1 Homarus americanus | reverse complement strand
AGGAAGATTTCCTTATATCATGCAGTGAAGGTGAGATAATTGACCACCGCTTTTGCTGAATAATGTCACGCCGTGAAATATTATAGTTTAGTGATGATTAACTTGACCTTTGATGGTGACAAATCTTTTGGCGTTTGACAAAGCGATAACAAACGCCTTCATCCTTATTGATAATACATGGGGGTGAAAAAAGATGGAGAATTGGGCTAGGTACGGATATCTGCATAGAATTCGCACTAGCGCGGGGCATTTTGCAATATCTTCTGGGCCACTGGCACCAGCTAGGATCTTTTCCCGGGAGAAACGAGGGAATACTTTTTTGAGTTCTCAGAGAGGACAATGACTTGGGTTTTATTAATTCCTGTATTTCTTCATTTATCATGAGGCTGGAGTCTACTTCAACCACATTTTTCACTTTTATTGAGAAATTTAATCAACGTCCGTATTTTTTTTATGTTCATTTTACTAAACTTCAATTTTCATATTTTGGTGTCCATGAGTGATCGAACTGTTAAGAGTATGAACGGACAATAAGGAATAAAACTTTATATTATCGACGGCCTTAAAACTCTCACACTCATCCTTCATCCTGCGTTTTCTTCGGAATACGTAATCTTCGTCTCTCACGCTCCGTAAATCTCACAATTTGACGAATTATGATCGACTGACAAAATCTTTTTCATTTTTTTCCTTAGAATTTTGTTTAAATTATTATCACTAAAGACATTTGTTCGTTTTATTACATTATTTCTTAGATTTGCTCTATCGGTATGGTCATTTATTATAGTTGTTATTATTATTATTATTATTATTATTATTATTATTATTATTATTATTATTATTATTATTATTATTATTATTATTATTATTATTATTATTAGCAGTATTATTATTGCTAGTAGTAGTAGGATAGTTAGGTTATTGTGAATTATGAACAAATCCTCTCCTTCATTATATACGTCGTACATTGTCTGGTGCCGGCGTGTGAAGTGACCATGCACATTGTGACTCTTAATTTAACCCAATTGTTTCCGGAATATTAATGGAGTCTTTTGTTATTGGGTGTATTATATTTTCCTCAATCAGTCGACATGCTGGGCTTCACAGGGGCGTCTCTTAAGCTTCCTCCGGCACAAAACAACTAATGACCCTTAAAATCATATGAGTTAGGAAATTTTTGCATAATTTTTCGCTCCATATTCAGCTGAGCAGAAAATTGGTACTTGTCTCGCATTTTTATGAGGGCGAACTGGCGGTAGCAAATTCTGGAGATGCGTGAGAACTTAACACGGGACTGATGGGCCGAGTAAACGCCTTCCTTGACACACACACACACACACACACACACATACACACACACACACACACACATACACACACACACACACACTGTACTACATACACACATGCATCTATACAGACGCACTTCAATACACACATACTTATACGCACCATCGTTTTCGTATATATATTTTTCTCCCTGTACCATGGAAATTTCTTATTGATGATGTAAAGTCGGGTACAGTACACTCCAACTTGACGTCTGGGACAAGTAGCTATAGTGACTCGTATTATATTTCTGTATATATACTATGTTAAAACGAGAGGCGAGGCACGATAAAGTCTTGTAGGATTCTTTATAATATATCCTCAGATGATTCGTTATACAGCCATACGCCTTTACAGGATCCGTTATACATCCTTACATAGGATCGTTATACAGCCATACACCTTTATAGGATTCGTTATACAGCCATACAACTTTATAGAATCATTATACAGCCATACAACTTAACAGGATTCGTCTCTCCTTACTCTTCTTCCTCCATCTCCCTGCTCATGCTCTTCCTCCTCCTCTCCCCTGTTCACTTACCTCCTACTCCTCCACCCCCTGCTTCTCCTCCTCCTCCTCTCTGCTCCTCTTCCACCTCCCTGCTCCTCCACCCCTTATTCGTCCTATTCCTCCCGCTAACCCTTGCTCCCCCTCCTCCTCTTCCCTGCTGCTGCTCTTCCTTGCCCATGTTCCTCCTCTTTTACCACCCTGCTCCGCCTCCTCCTTGCTCCTCCACCCCCTGCTCCTCCACCCCCTGCTTCTCCTCCTCCTCCATGCTCCTGTTCCTCCTCTTCCACCTTCCTGCTCCTTCATCCCTTACTCGTCTTCTTCCTCCCGCTACCCGTTGCTTCTCCTCCTCCCTACTCTTCCAGCTCTTTCACTTCCTCCACCCCCGCCCACCTCCACTTGCCCCGGCGTGCTCACTGCTGGGAACTGTGGTGGGGGCTGGTTGGTGTCGTGACACAGCAGGGAGGTGCAGGTAGTCAGACGCTTAAACTTGGTAAACTGCGTGCACCCCCACACTACAAGCCTCGTGCACCTCCACACTACAAACCTCGTGCACCCCCACACTACAAACCGCGTGCACCCCTACACTACAAGCCTCGTGCACCTCCACACTACAAACCTCGTGCACCCCCACACTACAAACCGCGTGCACCCCTACACTACAAGCCCCGTGCACCCCCACACTACAAACCTCGTGCACCCCCACACTACAAACCGCGTGCACCCCTACACTACAAGCCGCGTGCACCCCCACACTACAAACCGCGTGCATCCCCACACTACAAACCGCGTGCACCCCCGCACTACAAACCGCGTGCACCCTTACACCAGAAAAGGCGTGCACCCCTACAAGCCTCGTGCACCCCCACACTACAAGCCTCGTGCACCCCCACACTACAAGCCTCCTGCACCTCCACACTACATGCCTCGTGCACCCCCACACTACATGCCTCGTGCACTTCCACACTACATGCTGCGTGCACCCCCACACTACAAGCCTGTGCACCCCACACTACATGCC
This sequence comes from Homarus americanus, assembly GCF_018991925.1. NCBI lineage: Eukaryota > Metazoa > Arthropoda > Malacostraca > Decapoda > Nephropidae > Homarus > Homarus americanus. The sequence goes on along the minus strand of NW_024747577.1, from coordinate 21,004 downwards.
CTGTGCACCCCCACACTACATGCCTCGTGCACCCCACACTACAAGCCTCCTGTGCACACCCACACTACAAGCCTCGTGCACACCCACAGTACAAGCCTGTGCACCCCACACTACAAGCCTCGTGCACCCCCACACTACCCTCATGCACCTCCACACTACAGACCTCGTGCATCGTGCACCCCCACACTACATGCTGCGTGCACCCCCACACTACAAGCCTCGTGCACCCTCACACTAAATGCCTCGTGCACCTCCACACTACAAGCCTCGTGCACCCCCACACTACATGTCTCGTGCACCCCCAACGGTCCGGTTCATCCCCCACCACCGCCACACACCACTACATCTTCCACCACTACCACTACCACCACCACCACCACATCTTCCACCACTATACTACCACCACTACATCTTCCACCACCACCACTTCACCACCACCACTTCACCACCACCACTACATCTTCCACCACCACTTCACCACCACCACTTCACCACCACCACTTCACCACCACCACTACATCTTCCACCACCACTTCACCACCACCACTACATCTTCCACCACCACTTCACCACCACCACTACATCTTCCACCACCACTTTACCACCACCACTACATCTTCCACCACTACCACTACCACCACCACACCACATCTTCCACCACTATACTACCACCACTTCACCACCACCACTACATCTTCCACCACCACTTCACCACCACCACTACATCTTCCACCACCACTTCACCACCACCACTACATCTTTCACACACCACACCACCACCACCACCACTACCACCACCACTTCACCACCACCACTATATCTTACACCACTACTCCACCACCACTACATCTTCCACCACTACCACCACCGCCACTACATCTTCCACCACCACTTCACCACCACCACTACATCTTTCACCACTACCACCACCACCACTTCACCACCATTACACCACCACCACTACACCACCACCACTTCCACCACCACCACTACATCTTCCACCACCACTTCACCACCACCACTTCACCACCACTTCACCACCACTACACCACCACCAATACATCTTCCACCACCACTTCACCACCACCACTTCACCACCACCACTTCACCACCACTTCACCACCACTACACCACCACCAATACATCTTCCACCACCACTTCACTACCACCACTACATCTTCCACCACCACTTCACCACCACCACTACATCTTTCACCACTACCACCACCACCACTTTACCACCACCACTACACCACCACCAATACATCTTCCACCACCACTTCACTACCACCACTACATCTTCCACCACCACTTCACCACCACCACTACATCTTTCACCACTACCACCACCACCACTTCACCACCACTACACCACCACCAATACATCTTCCACCACCACTTCACCACCACCACTACATATTGAACCACCATCACCACCACCACCACACGCTATTATTACCCCCTTTTTATTGTGTCTTGTCTCGTGTCTATAATTATTCTATTCATTATATTCCTTTACCAATTATTACCGATTCTTTCTGTTCTCATTACTTTATTTGTTCATTTAGCTATTTTCTTTATATAGTTACCGTCCACAAACGCTTAAGATTTATCGTCACGCTGATTTCACCCTCACGTTCACTGGAGCTTTGTTTAAGCCAGTGAAATATTTTGGTGATCCTATTACTGAAAGTCACTAAAGGTCACGGGGTTATTTTTAGTGGTAATATTACTCAAGGTCACGGGGGTTGTTTGTTGGTGACGTCATTACTCAAGGTCACTAAAGGTCACGTGGTTGTTTTTTGATGACGTCATTACGCAAGGTGGGGGCGCTGGTGGTAGAGCGGTCCTGCTCTTGCCTCGCAAGCATGATATCACGAGTTCGATTTCCGGGCCGTCGGAAGTTGTTTGGACACTCTTCCTAGCCCCCTTGGTCCCTGTTCACCTAGCAGCAAAGTAGGTACCTGCTGTAAATCGAAAGTTTCGAATTCGTATTCAGGGACAAGTTGTTGAAGCTTCCAATAACTTGCTTAGACATAAACCATTGACTCTTCAGGCTTCTACGCCCTTGACTCTTCAGGCTTCTACGCCCTTAACATGAGACATAAGGCAAGCGTGAACTTAGTATGCTTCCCTGTTGGGCGCTGTAAACGCTTCTGCGCTTCACCTTACACAAGGATGTAAGGGGGGGGGGGGGTGCCCAATAAGAAATAATATTCAAGGTCAGTAAAAGTCACGGGGTTATATTTAGTGGTGATCCTATTACTGAAAGTCACTAAAGGTCACGGGGTTGTTTTGGTGACGTCATTACTGTAGGTCAAAGGTCAGAGTCCATTAATAACACAGATAAGTTTGAGGAGTAAGTGACTACCCTACCTTCAAAGATAGATCTTTTGCAATATTTCCTGTTTATACTCTACTGGTATTTGTTATGGTAATGTACCGTCTCCTTCTGGCAGTGTTTCATAACAAGAACACTCGCCAGCTGATGCATCATGTCTCCCCCACACCGAACAGGGTCGGGGGGGGGGGATCTCTGACCTATAAAGGTCTTAAAAGGCTAAAAAAAATAAAGGGTGTGTCTGGACCATAACAATAATAATAATAATAATAATAATAATAATAATAATAATAATAATAATAATAATAATAATAATAATAATAATAATTATAATAATTATAATAATACACAGCTGAAGGTACTACTTTGTGTCCATATCATACACCTCCCTCCCCCCTATACGCTCATAGTTTCATCTTGAGCGGACCTTTTGTTTCTGAGTCGCTCGGACCTGCAGAGTACTGGGGCAGAAACACAAGGTGGGGATGGATTTACTTTAGAGACATCAACATTAAGGGACTCAACTGGGGAAGGGTCAACACTAGGCAGCTCCACAGGTCGGAGGAAACGACGGTTCCTCCACCATACTCTACCACTAGGAAGACGCACTTGGTAGTCCCTGGACCGGCCAATACCCATGACAACCCCAACCTTGTCCCAGCGGTGAGATACCGGATCTTGAATCCTGATCTGCTGGCCGATACTCAACCTGGGTAGGGGGCGGGCATGACAGTCGTACCGAGTAGCGACATCTGCGGCTCGTTCTGCTGCACGGCGGTCACATTCCTCAGTCTTGGCCTGCCACTCTTGAGAAAAAGACTTCGGGTGGGCAGGAACACAAGACCTGAGATGATGTCCGTATAGAACCTGGGCTGGGGAGCGTCCGGTGAAGTTTGGGGTGTTGCGTAACTCCAACAAACCTCGATCGAAGTCCTCGCAGTCGATATTTCCTGAGGGTGACACCTTAAGGATCAGGTGTTTCACAGTCTTGACTGCAGCTTCAGCGTGTCCATTCGCCTGGGGGTAGTGGGGCGAGGTCACGACATGACGGACTCCCCAACGGTCCATGAAGTCCCGGAACTCGTGGCTGGTGAACTGGGGTCCTCCATCAGTCCTGAGGCGAAGGGGAACACCAACTTCTCTGAAGTAATGCCTGAAGTTCCGGATGGTAGCAATAGCCGTTGTATCACTACCACAAGGGACGACAACAGGCCATCCAGACAATCGGTCGGCAATGACGAGGAAGGACTTCTCTGCTACTGCAAAGAAATCGGCCTACACAGACTCGAAGGGTCTTGAAGGGTTGTCGTCGCACATTAAAGGTTCCTGTTGCTGGCTAGGTTGCAGAATCTGGCATGGTTCACAGGCACGGACGGTACTTGCAATGTCCGCGTCGATTCCGGGCCAAAATACAGTCTGCTTCGCCCGTCGCTTGGTGGCCTCCACTCCTCGATAGCTGTCGTGAAGGCGGGTCAAGGTATGGCGGCGTAGGGCAGCAGGAATAACTACTCGTGGACCATACAAGACGAGGTCTCCGTCACAATAGAGGTCCTCGCGTATTTTCCAGTACGGGAGTAGCGATTCATGAAGCTCGTATCGGTTAGATGGAAATCCCTGAGACACACAGTCGACGAGCCGGATGTAGGAAGGGTCGGCCCGGGCTGCAGTGCGGAGATCTTCAAGGGTCTTGTCTGCATCCGGTGCTGCAGACTCTTCTGATGTGAAGAAGGCCTTCAATGAAACTACTGACTTGAGGGATGCAGCAGCTGTAGAACACAACATCTCGTCCTCTTGGGTGGGGCGACTGACAGGGGCGCGGGACAGGGCATCCGGGATGCACAACACCTTACCGGCACGCCACACAGCCGTGAAGAGATAAGGCGAGAGCTTCTCTTTCAGACGTTGAAGGCGAGGATTCTCTACTGCATCCAAAGAGTAGTGATTGATTATAGGTATAAGAGGGCGATGATCCGTGAAGAGGGTGAAGTGCTGAAGTCCTATCAGGTAGAAGCGGCACTTCGCCATCGCCCAGACAACAGCCAACATCTCCAGCTCAATCGTGGCATATCGGGTCTCAGCGTCGGTCAGGAACCGGGATCCACACTGAATTAAGCGGAGTTGTCCACCGCCATGGTCCTGCAGAAGGGCGTAACCAATGCCGTAGAGTCTGGAGGCATCAGTCTGGAGGACGGTGGGTAGGGCTGGGTCGTAACAGGCGAGGACAGGTGGACTCAAGAGGGCCTGCTTGACTCGCTGGAAGGCCTCTTGATGATCTGGGGTCCACAGGAATGTCCTCCTGGGGCTCAGCAGGGGGCGTAACGGCTGGGCTGCGGCGGAGATGTCAGGTGTAAATTCAGCCAGCTGATTGACCAGACCCAAAAAAGAACGGAGGTCTGTCAGGTTGGCAGGGGTTGGAAAATCCCTGATTCCACTTAACTTCTCCGGGTCAGCTGCGATACCTGATGCTGGGAGAGTGTACCCACAGAAGTTCACTGATGGTGCGGCGACTACAAACTTGTCAGCGTTGAGGGTAATCCCGTACTTTCGACATCTGGTGAGAACTTCGTATATCCGGGAGAGGTGGGCACAGTAGTCTTCGTCATGGAGTAAGATATCATCAACCACCTTGACACAATTCGTGACTCCTTGAAGGGCCGCGTCACCACGTTGACAGAATGCATCACCCGTAGCGGCAAATCCCATGGGGCCTCTGCAATACTGATATCTCCCATATGGTGTGATGAATGTAGTCAAATGCTGGTCTTCTTCGGCCAACTCGATCTGCCAATAACCACATAAGGCGTCCATCGTTTTAAAAAACTTCGCCTTCGGGTCCACATTTCGAACAGCTGCGAAGGGTGTGGGTGAAGGGTGCGCTGGACGGGAAACTTGCTGGTTAAGTTTTGACAGATCGGTGGTGATCCGTACTCCACCACGAGGTTTGGCGACGGGGACGAGAGGGTGGCACCAAGGTGAAGGTTCGTCTCCGGCCGGCTTGATGATTCCCTGAGCAACCATGGAGTCAAGCTCTTGTCTAACTAGCTCCTTGTAGGCGTGAGGAATCAAACGAGGGGTGTGGATGGCAAAAGGTGTAGCACCATCCTTAAGATGAATCTTCATAGGTGGACCCACCATCCGCTTGAGTGGTGTGGATCCTAAAGATTTCTTCGTAACCAACACGTCAGCAAACTCCTTGCGAAGGTAAGCTCTTGCATCAGAAGGGGACGTGTTAGTAGAGATAGGGAATTCCTTCAACCTGTTGACATGGGTGATCTTTAAAATAGGTTTAGGGAATTCCTTGGAAATAATGGCCAACTCTTGACAATGGTCATATGATAAAAGCGGAGTCGGGATACCATCATGAACATCAATCCGGGCTGAGCAAGACTGCTTACCAAAGGTAAGAGTAGCCCAGAAAGATCCCAAAGCTGGAGCCATCTTGGAACCATCAGCTGTCAGTTTCGTTGTCTGAGGAGGGGGCTGTAGGTTGCTCCGGGGTATTCCCAGACTTGCTAAGTGTTGTGGACCAATTACTGAGACGTCAGCACCGGTGTCAGGTAACATCTGAAGACTGGATGACGAGTTACCGTAAGAAATGACGACATTAATGTGCTGGGGCGTCGTGTCTGTGGAACAATGTACACGACGGCAGGAACGGCTGGACACTGCGTCTTGATGCTTGCCAGAAGGAGGGGGCGCGCCAGCACTACCTGAGGATGACTTCTTGGATCCTAGGTGGTGTCCTTTATGTGTCTTCTTACGACAACATTTGTCATAATGGCCCCCACGACCACAAAGTCTGCACTGAACTTTGCTAGCAGGGCACTTGACTGTGTAAGCCCAGTGACCCTGGCGGTCGCAACTTCTGCACACGCTTTGAGCAGCTGGGCACTGGGAGGCATTATGCTGTCTCGCACAGCTGTTACACAAAGCTGCTGCTGAAGGTGTAGCTGGAGGGTGAGGGGTGGGGTTACCTTGCTGCTTCTTACCCTTTCTGTAGGAAGACATCGCCCTCACCTGGTCAGGTTGTGAACGTAAAGCTGAAGTCGCACACCTGGCGGCCTCGTACGCTCGACATTTTGTAACAACATCTTGAAGGGAGGAAGTGGGGTCGAGGGAAATGAGACACTGAACTAGCTCTTCATCTCGGACACCCGTTAAAATGATTGTCTTGAGCTGTGTCTCTTCACAGACTTGAGAATGTCCGGGACAAACATCAAGTTCCTCTGAACACCTTTTGAGCCTTACAAAAAATGTGTCAAAAGATTCTCCATCAAGCTGCTTACATTGGAGGAGTTCTCTTCTTCTGAGTGCTTCGTTGCGCTGTCCCTTGACGTGTTCCTGCAACTTGTCGAGCACGGCCTCTACCGTCAGAGCTGTCGTAGGAGGCACTTGAAGTGTGTGCTCGAGAGTACGTTGTTTCTCTAAGGACAAGCACATACGAAGCTGTATCATTTGTTTCGGCTGTGATAAACTTGACAAGTCATCCATTGTTGCATAGTCTTGCCAACGTCGACGACATTCCCGAAACATCTGATAAGAAGCGTCAGACTTCAGAGAGGGAGGCGTGTGTACTGCAGCCTTTTGAGGGATTGTTGACTCGACTCTGGGAAATGAGGTACCAGTACCTCTAGTCGCATCAACGTTAGTAGTAGCAGACGAATCTTGCACGGTAGATCGTTGTGGGGAGGCTAACAGAGAAATCAAGACTTCAAATCTGGCTTGATCCTCTCTTCTTCTAAGATCATCATCACTTCTACGTATGTCTTCGAGTTCTCTGCGTCGTTGTTCCTCTTCATGGCGCCGTTTTTCAGACCTTCTGTACCGACTTCCTCTTCTCTCCTTGCAATATCGTCCTGGCGTCGAGAAGTTTCCATCCACTTTATCAGTTGAAGGAGATCTGTGGACGCATGCATCTCATGAGAGCTGGCTCGCGACGAGCGAGGAGATTCCGTGGGTGACTGGGCGTTGTCAGTGTGGGGAGCGTGGGGCGTGAGTGTGGGTGGGGAGAGGTCTCCCACACTAAAACTCGTAACCCCATCGTCCAGGGTATCATTTTGATCCCTGTGAGACATGCCGACTGCTTCTGTACTCTATCTGTGCAAAAGACCGGGTTAGCCCCTCGTAATCTATGCACAGAATTACAGAAGTCTACAGTAAGTCACAAGAAAAATATAAGGTGATTCTGTGAATGCGTGTGTGTGCATGTGTCTGGCGGGAGGGGAGGCTTGGCGCGCTGCCAGACGTAGGAGCAGCTGGGCGGCGTCGAGCACCGGTTCCTCAGTCACCCTCAGACCAGAGATGGGAGAGCACGTACTGTCGGGCCGCTCCCTTAGTCATCTGACCGCAATTTGCACAGACAATTATGATTAAAATACACAACACAGCACTTCACTTCACAGCACAGCACTGTACACAGCATAGCACTTCACAACACTAAGTCTAGAGGCTTGTAGTAGTCTTGCTGTGGATCGTGAAGCTGAAGACGAGACGCCATTAACAGAGTCTGGGCGGGAAGGCTTGGTCCACTGTATCTCACTGAGAAATAATCACTGTGCCATCTGACGTTCATCTTGAATACCCACAAAATGTTCTATACTACTGAAGGTATACACAAACACTTGTTCTCTTAAAAGTAGGTTCTATTCTCGTACGGGAGATATATATACAGAGGGACCCAGAAGCTCGTGTCCGCACCACAAGGACTCTGTCTTCCCTCTCTATCTATCTATGTATTACTGCGCGCTGGGATGTACAGATGCCAGCATTCACAAGCTGAATACATAAAGTATAAATATGATAATTAATATACATAATATGGTACACAATAAATGGGAATATTACATAGAATTAATACATGTTCTGTAATACTTTACTATACATAATTAATGGAGTAATATAAGAGTAATATAATAATACACAGCTGAAGGTACTACTTTGTGTCCATATCGTACAATAATAATAATAGGGAAAACGATATGTAAACGACCATGGGGAGGGGGCGGGGTGACGTGAGTGCCTCATTATCCAACACATAACACCATGTATCACTGAGGGAGAAAATACTTATAATATCGTAAGTTAAGACACTTTCACCTCGCAGTTCAGGCTCCGAATTTACAAAGTTTCTTAAGTTAAATGTCCCCCGTAACTATAGATGGTGAGTACTGTTTAGATGGCGTTGTAATTGCACTGAGACTAAACCAGAGAATAAATTCGTGCTTGAGGTAAAAAGATTATCGAACGTTATAGGAACAGTGGCTTATGGAACTTTGTCTACTGTTATTATTTTGGTGGTGGGATTCTGTATAGTGGAAGAATTGAATTGAATGCTGTGAATGTCTCTCTCTGGATTATGTCCAGCTGGTAGTCGTCTGATGGGATTTTCTTCGGGCGAGATTTTCGTCGGAGTATACCATTGATCGTGGCTGGCAAACCTCACGGGGGGGATATGGGTGTTTGTTGTGGTCATCCTCGACTCTACACCACAACCATCCCTCATCACCACTGCCACCCACCACCACTACTACCTCTACCACCACCCCTCACCACCACCACTACTACCTCTACCACCACCCCTCACCACCACCACTACTACCTCTACCACCACCCCTCACCACCACTAACCACCCACACCTACCACCACCCCTCACCACCACTACCACCCATACCTACCACCACCCACACCTACCACCACCCTCACTCTCACCATCACTACCACATCTTACCACCATGACTCCTCACCTCCATCCCTCAACCTAACCACTACTTCCACCTATAACCGCCACCACCACCATTCTTCAACCCTCCACCACTCCACCATCACCTTTCAACCCTCCACCACCACCCCAACCCTTCATCCTCATCACCCTCACCACCCTTCTCCTTCACTACCACTTCTCCCTCACCGCCACTCACCAGCCCCCTCACCGCCACTCACCAACACTCCCTCACCGCCACTCACAAGCACTCCCTCACCGCCACTCACCAGCCCCCTCACCGCCACTTAGCCTCACCAGTACCCTCGCCTCCATTACTACACTGCTACATTTTTATATCTGACAACGTGTGCTGTAGTGATTTATCGAACAATTTCCTTTTGGAATGCCAGGAATTGTTTGGTGAGGAGGGAGAGTGTTTCAGTGTACCCACAAGGCCACGTGGGCGCAAGCAGGAGTGTTTCTGTTTTAGCGTTTCGCCGCGTCTGTGTTGGGATGATACAGGTGTTGGCGTGTTCTGTGATATGGAACCTGTGTTTGGATTTGGTTCAGGATACCTGACACTCCACAACGACCCACCTGTGACACCTGCTCTACCATCACTAACATCCCCGCCATTACCTCTGCCCCATCAACCCCCCCCCCCTCCTTCAAGTAGTGGTCGTCAAACATGCATCGGGCCTTGTGAGGCCAGCATTAGGTCCACTGCTGCCAGGTGTGTCCTGGAGGAGGGTACAGGTCAAAACCCCACCACTACTTGGTGTAGATGACCCACACAGCCAGGATCTATACACTCAGTATTTCCTGAATGTAACTCCAAGAACTGAAAACCAACTTGCCTATGTTGTTATGCCTGGGGGGGGGGTGTTCGTCCGTCATAGTGATGGTTAACATGCTGTGGCAACTGTCCAGGAACAACAGAACGACTTGTTTACACTGTAGAGGAGGAGTAGGAACTGTTCATGTACGAGGTGTATTATGTTTCAACCTTGATCTTTGTATATTGTACTGTACTACCTCACGGAGAACACAGTCCATCTGGCCTCCTTCTCATACATCTCTCGTTCATTCTTAGTCTTCTTTCACTTAACTTAAGAGAGTATATGTATGATTTCAAGGCTGGTTGAGGAGGGAGAGGATGAGGCCTCTAAGTGGGGAAATAATTTTATAGCGTTATTTTAGCTGAGGGAAGACCAGGTGAAAGAAAGGGTTTAGGAAGTTGGTAGTTGTGATCCTAGGAGCAATGTTTACACTCTCTACTCCTCCGTGGATGTGTTGTAGACAGTGACATTTAATTTACGTTTGAGTGTAGGAAGGGAAGACTGAGTGAAATAATTACGCTTGAGTACGTTGTCTGGAGACCAAGTTATATTTAGGCTTGAAAAATATGTGTAATGTTTTCACAAGAGGCGCCAACGGTCGTACCCTGATGGTGAGGTGGTGGTCATACCCTGATGGTGAGGTGGCGGTCCTATCCTTATGGTGCGGTGGTGGTCGTACCTTTATGGTGAAGTGGTGGTCGTACCCTGATGGTGAGGTGGCGGTCCTATCCTTATGGTGCGGTGGTGGTCGTACCTTTATGGTGAAGTGGTGGTCGTACCCTGATGGTGAGGTGGCGGTCCTATCCTTATGGTGCGGTGGTGGTCGTACCTTTACCGTGAAGTGGTGGTCGTACCTTTATGGTGAAGTGGTGGTCGTACCAACAGGAAATTCGCAGGAAGGTGATCCAGGGAGGGGGGAAGAGGGCCGGACTCCCTACTCCCCCTCCCCACCCCCCCCATCACCATCTTCCACCTGTGCTGTGTGAGACTCCAGCCAGCTGACGGGTGAATCCCCGCCCTTCGCCGCCACTTCCCACTCACCTACCCACCCACCCACCCACCTACCTACCCACCTACCTACCCACCTACCTACCCACCCACCTACCCACCCACCTACCCACCCTCCCTACCTCCCTCCCTCCCACCTACCTACCCTCCCTCCCACCCACCTACCTACCCTCCCACCCACCCACCCACCTACCTACCCTCCCACCCACCCACCTACCTACCCTCCCACCCACCCACCCACCCCACCTCCCACCCACCCACCTCCCACCTACCTACCTACCCCTCCCTCCCTCTCACCCACCTACCTACCTACCCTCCTCCCACCTACCTGCCCTCCCACCCACCCACCCACGTACCTACCCTCCCACCCACCTACCTACCCTTTCACCTGGTTACCCACCCACCTACCTACCCTCTCACCTGGCCACCCACCTACCTACCCTCTTACCGCCCGACCGTCCCACCTGCCTCCCCCACCCACCTACCCTCTCACGGGTACAAATTCGGCTACGCGAAACAAATTCAGAATTTTTGTATTTTGTAAACGTGTTCTAATAAACGGTGTTCAATCCAGACCGCCAAACGCGCCACATTTCGCGTGTTTTCCGAATTCATAGCAATTTTAACGAAGCCGTGTGCTATCTATAGGTCTATAAATTCCAGATCGTTTGCAAAATACGCACCAACAAGGGAACTCCTGTATAGTGCTTCCTGCGGCACCACTCTCCCCGATGATTCTATCCAAACATAGACATCGCACACGAGGTCTGTTGTGATTCTTTTCATCTTCAATCAACCCGGGAATTGGCTGTTATAAATCTATGCTGTCAATGCCCCTGTGACCTCTTGTGGGCGTCTTTCTGTGATCAACACACAACTTGATGATGGTAGATGGTGCCAGTTGACTATGTGGTGTTGAGATTCTGGTGGAGACGAAGTGCGTGGCGAAGACTGTTGTAAAATTATTCATAAGGGAGACTTAAATAAATAAATAAAGACAGAAAGAATAAAAAATAAATAAAGAAATAAAAATGCGGTATTTGTATAATCGTGTGTGTGTGTGTGTGTGTGTGTGTGTGTGTGTGTGTGTGTGTGTGAGAATAGTTGGTAGTTTTATCATTCGTAGTTTGTATCAAATGTTGAGTGTCGTTGTAGTGGCTTAACACAGTATTGTCCCGTGATGGTCGGGCCTCGTGTGGTCGTTACCAGCCTCAACTCAACCCTAATACCTTTACTGTTTCTTTTTTATTCATATTCACCACAAGTGTGAGTTGTTGTTATTGTTTTTTCAGGTAAAAATTGACAAAACTTTAATATTCAGACCAATAACATCATTTCAAACTTGCACTACGTTTATTTATTTTTATTTCGGTTCCAAAATATCCGACAACTGCTCAACCACACCACAAAATCATTTCGAGTTCTTTGTAGCGCTCGAGTTTTATCGCATATCAGAATGACAGATAACCGCTATAATCATACCATAAATTGTACTAACACTCCCATAGTGCTTGATTTGTGTCTCAGTTGAAAATGGCCGACAATAAGTATAATCACACACAAAAAGTCTACTGATGGAGAGTTCGTTTTTATCTCTTTTCAAAATGGCCGCCACCTGAAATACAAAACACACACTTACATAATCCTTCGTATATTACCTTCACCAAATTTTTGCTTTCCTGATTAAGTGAAATCCCATAGAGGAGTTTACACTGCACTGATAAAGGTACACACGGAAATTTTACGGTAATTCCACTCCTTCCCTCCTTCTCTCTCCCTCTTTCTTTTTCATTCTCTTCCTCTCTTCTTTTTTTTCACAACCTCCTTCCTTCCCTCCCTCCTTCCCTCCCCTCCTTCCCTCCCTTTCTAGTCTCTCCCTCCCCTCCCTTTCTAGTCTCTCCCTCCCCTCCCTTTCTAGTCTCTCCCTCCCCTCCCTTTCTAGTCTCTCCCTTCCCTTCCTTTCTCTCCCTCCCTGGAGTTGTGTGACCATCCCCCGCGGAAAAGTGGCAAGGCCGAGTTTAGTTCGCGTCTGGCCAAAGTTTTGAGGGACGTTATAGGGCGTGGATGGGCGGTCTGTTGTGTTGTGTTTTGTCGTATATTTTGGCGACTATTTTTTTCCTATCTCTTTTATATTTCTCTCTTAATCTGTATATTCTTTATTTTCTTTTTTCTTTTGTCATTCATTGTTTTATTCGTTTATTTTTCTCGCTTCGGATTTTTCCTTTCTTTTATCCATTTTTTTTTTCTTTTCCTTTCTCTCGTTTTTTTCTTAATTTTTCTTTTTATTTTCTCGTTCGTTATTTAATTTTCGTTCTTTTTTCCTTTTGTATTCTCCCTCTCGTCCTCTGTCCATTATTTTCTTTTATATTTCGTTCCTTTTCATATTTTCTTTCGTTTTCCTGTTCCCTTTCTCATTCGTTCTTTATTCATTATTCATTTTCATTTCTTTCTGTATTTCTCCATCTTTCCTTCTTGTGTTTTCTCATTATCGATTTTTTTTCTTTTTCTTTCTTTTCAAAAGTTTTTTCTCATTGGTGAAAGTCTATCCAGAAGGTCCACTTATCGCCTATTTGTTGACTGGTTAACTGGACCCCAGTCGTAATAGTCCCTAGTACTAATGGGTCCCAACTCTAATGGGTCCCAGTAATAATGAGCCCCAACTCTAATAGGTCCCAGTATTAGTGAGCCCCAACTCGAATGGGTCCCAGTATAAATGGGTCCCATCTCTAATGGGGCCCAGTATAAATGAGCCCCATCTCTAATGGGTCCCAGTATTAATGAGCCCCATCTCTAATGGGTCCTAGCATTAATGGGCCCCAACTCTAATGGGACCCAGTATTAATGGGCCCCAACTCTAATGGGTCCCAGTATTAATGAGCCCCATCTCTAATGGGTCCCTGTATTAATGGGCCCCAACTCTAATGGGACCCAGTATTAATGGGCCCCAACTCTAATGGGACCCAGTATTAATGGGCTCCAACTCTAATGGGTCCCAGTATTAATGGGCCCCAACTCTAATGGGACCCAGTATTAATGGGCCCCAACTCTAATGGGTCCCAGTATTAATGGGCCCCAACTCTAATGGGTCTTAGTTCTGATGGATTTCATTTCTAAATGGACCCTAGCCAGATTGGCCCCAACTAAGCCTTAACCTAACTTAACCTCTGGTATCGATCCTCAGGTTAGGTTAGGTTAGGTTAGGTTAGGGACTTTTTGGTCTGGAACCCATTAGAAGTGGTATTTACTAGGACTGATGCCTCTTAGAATTGGAACGCTATTGTGATTGGGTCCCATTACGTACAAGTGAGGGCCGAGGCCCAGGATTAGTGAGGCCTCTTATAACTGGGGGTCCATTATAACTGGGGCCCGTTATAAATGAAGCCCATTAGAACAGAGACCTATCATTATAACTGGGGGTTATTACAACTGGGGAATCACTATAACTGAGACTCATTATCACTTGATACCCATTAGAACTAAGACCTAGTAGAACTGGAACTCATTAGACTTGCAGACTCCTCGTGTAAACAAAGTGAAAAACACTGACTGAGGGCGGGGGGGGGTGAGGTGTTGGACCCGGTAACACCTCTCCGGGCGTGTTGGTCTTGTGATTAATTTACGAGTCTACCCTGAGCCTAAAGGTTGTAAGTATGGTCCTCTGTTGACACGTGTCACTTCATTCCTGCACTCTGCTACATGAGTTCTTCTTTTGTGTGTTAGAATGTGATGCCAGGCTTGGGTTTATGTCATGGCTGTGAGGTTTGGTTTTGTCATTAATGTTATCGTAAGGCTTGTTGTAAACGTCGTTTTCTCGTTTAGCAAATTAATGGGATCAGTTTTACAGTTGTTTAAGCCCCTTGAGAACGTTGGCTTAATCCTTAATCCCCTGAATACAATGGCTTACTCCCTTGATCACTTTGTTATAACCCTTTCTATATGATGACCTGTTCCTGAGTACAGTGACTTAACCACCTAAGTACAGTGTCTACGTACCCACAAGAATAGGTCATCTCATTCAAAGGGTTAAGTCATCGTACTCAAGCGGTTAAGGTACCTTACTCGGTTGATTTATTGTACTCAGAGGCTGGTATTGTACTCAACTGGTGATATACCTAACCCACTGGTCTATTTCAAGGGGTAAATATATCTTGCTCATTGTGTTAAATAATCGTACTCTATAGGGGGGGTCTGGGTTAATTCATTGTACTCACAGGGGTTGGCATCGTACTCAGAGGGTTAAGTTAGGAAACAATAATGCCAAGTCCCCACGTCATTGATTCTTCACGCTACCCGGTGTGGAAAATACAATTACTGTACCATGGTCAAGCTTTACGCTTTGTCTCCACATGTAAAGATATTTTTCCACTTGTTGTCTTCGTCTCTGTACTAAGACTTAATTCTGTTTGCTCGTTATAGTCCTGGATTTATGTGGCCTCGGCTCTGAAGTCTTGAGGGAAATTCTTCTCAATCGTGATGTAATAAGTTGTGGTTCCCCGGAGAGATACAAAGTCTGGCAGGATTGATAAAGGCAGCTTGAAAATCCTTGGAGTGGAGAGCCTTGATTGCCAACCCTAAGGCATGATTGATTGATTGAATAAGCTTTGAGTTTGTGACTCAGAGCTTCGTATATTTCTTCAAATTTATTTTTTCACAAATGCAAATGAGATGAACTCCTCCTCGTGGTGACAGGTGTAAAATTAAGATGATCGTGAGATATTACTGTTCACAGGGATGAGTCCTCGGAAAGATCTATATTATCTCAGGATATAATACTCGTTGAATCCACTTGTTTAAGGCTTATCATAGACCTTCAAATTATATTTCTTCTCTGATAACTAAGTTGTCTGGATTCTTGTGGTCGTAGGGAAGAATTGCCAATAAAAAAATTCTTTATAAAAATTTTGATCTCAGATCCTATCATTTCAAGGGATTATAATTTAGCTTCAAATTGAGACTCGTTCTCTGCCAACCAGTTGGTGGTCGCAAGTGTCGTGGCCGCTGGACGACGACGGATTCTGTGGGAGAGGTTTCTTTTTTGCATATATGATACTGGAACCCTACAGTACACTAAAAGGCTCCGAATTTAGTTTCGGATTGTAGATGAAGATTTTTACATATAAGTGGTCTGTTCCGGTTATGAAATTTGTCAAATAGTTATGTAACAATGTCTCAACGGATATGTGAAAAGGTGTATTAAGTAAAGAAACTAGTATTTGAGTAAAGTGAGTCACCAGATCACAATAGAAGTTGGTTGATAAAGTGGTGTGAGATAAATTAAGTGAGGCTTGTGTTAAAATTGATGACAAATTTGTATTATGTGAAGGTTATATTTGGAGTTTTCATATGCTAATTACTCAAGTATACTCAAGTTTGGATGTAGGGAATATTATGTATGTACAGGTATGTATTAATTGCAATACTTAAACACCAAGGTAAATTATTGGTTGCAGACATAGTGACGGTTGTCTCTCTCTCTCTCACACACACACACACACACACACACACGCACACACACACTATTCCAACCTTATGAATCCTAACAGTACCTCCAGTTTTTCACCTCCAGATTACAGAACAAAACTCTGCCTAACAAAAGCTTCATTATCATCATCAGCACACACACAGCGTCACCACACCTTGTAATATCACAACACAAGGCGAATGCAGAAAAAAACAATGGTAAATATACCCTCTTTTCTTATTATTCTCATCTTGACGATTAAATCTCTAACATTAAGTCCAGAGTCTAGCAATGTTCCATGTTGTTGCCCGCACCTGCTGTAGAGTGAGTCATTGTTAGTATGGGAAGGACCGTGTCTCGGGTCTTGTGTCTGTTGTGTGTGTTTTTTTTTTTCAGTACTGAAATCAGATGCTGGGATGACGGTAACCCCTCATGTCCGGTTACTCCATTAAGGTACTTTAGTTAATTAGTGTTTCACCTCGAGACCTTTACCTATTAGGGTTGTATGGATGACTTGATGTTTGACGTGACATAATAGGATTTCAGTATTAAGTTTAGACAAGAGATGAGATTATTTTCAGTTTATCATGTTGGTATGCAAATAAGCCTAAAAGGTTAAATGAATCACTTGCAGATTAGCAACCCACCATATTTTACCTGATGATTAAACACCTTAACGTTATCTAGGGGAGAAGTGGATCTTTCATCCCATCCCGACTCTGGTGTGGAGGTGAGTTGTGGGAGGGGGAGTGGAGAGGAGGGGAGGGGGCAGAGAGAGTGTCAGATGAGGGTGGGGGGTGTCAGAGTTAAGTTGGACCGTTTGGTGGTCTGCCAAGGGACTGTCATGTGAGTGGTCAGGTGGAATTTAATTTTGGATGTCGTGTAGGTTGGTGTCGGGGGTAGGAAACGGGTGGACTTTCATATGAGAAGTCAAGGTGGTTAGATAGACTGCCATGTAGGGTCGGAGGGGGAGGTGTGACTGTTCTCAGTCTCATAGTATGCTGCTTTCACTACAGAACCATAGCTAACGTGTAGGGTCGGAGGGGGAGGTGTGACTGTTCTCAGTCTCATAGTATGCTGCTTTCACTACAGAACCATGGCTAACGTGTAGGGCCGGAGGGGGAGGTGTGACTGTTCTCAGTCTCATAGTATGCTGCTTTCACTACAGAACCATGGCTAACGTGTAGGGTCGGAGGGGGAGGTGTGACTGTTCTCAGTCTCATAGTGTGCTGCTTTCACTACAGAACCATGGCTAACGTGTAGGGTCGGAGGGGGAGGAGTGACTGTTCTCAGTCTCATAGTGTGCTGCTTTCACTACAGAACCATGGCTAACGTGTAGGGTCGGAGGGGGAGGTGTGACTGTTCTCAGTCTCATAGTGTGCTGCTTTCACTACAGAACCATGGCTAACGTAACACCGTCGCTTGAAGGATAAGGTTAGCGATCTTGCCCAGGTCGTGTTCTTAGCTGTCTGAGTTTTATCATCTCCTTTGTTTTAATTTTTCCTTCTTCATGTTACCTGAACTTGGGATTTATTCCAGGATTAATTTATAACCAAATTTTGTTTATAGTTGATACCTGATACGAAATTGGTTCATGAAGATTTACGCCATCACATATGAGAGTAAATGGTCAAAACGTGATTTTTTTCTTAACAGACATACGTGCTGGTGCACACATTTAGGGACATCACGTGTATATCTGCCGTTCATACCAAGGATGTTCACTGAAGTTCAGTGTTATAGCGTGAACAGTATTTTGAATGATCTAAGTACAATTTTCTTAAGTGTACAGACACGAGTATATTTTCAGAGTAATTTTTCTCACTCGTTCTAAACTCCGTCCCTATTATCACCCGGTCCTTCTACCACAAATCCTACGTCACACATTTTATTATACATCATCCCATGTCATTTCCAAGTTTATTCTCATGGTCACTCGGTCATCACTTTTTTTTTCCATTTCATATCTTTCACACTACCTTTTATTGGTCCCTCAGGGTAACATAATTATCTCCACTCTACTTCCCCAGTGCTGCCTCCGTTCCACCTTCCCGTTGATGCCTCCTTTCCACCACCCCACTGGTGCCTCCACTCCACCTCCCCACTGGTGCCTCCACTCCACCTCCCCACTGGTGCCTCCACTCCACCTCCCCACTGGTGCCTCCACTCCACCTCCCCACTGGTGCCTCCACTCCACCTCCATGCTTCTCTCCCCTGGCACTCTTACCTTCTAGTATTCGTGCTCGACGCTCCCTATTACTCTTACCTTCTAGTATTCGTGCTCGACGCTCCCTATTACTCTTCTTCTACAACTCCTCTTGTCCCTCTCAGGTTCCCTCCCTCCCTTCCTCCTTCCCTCCCTTCCTCCTGCCCTCCCCTCCCCTCCCCTACCCTCCCACGCATTTCAGCATCTACCCTCCCTTCCCTCCATCTACTCCTTCTATAAACCGCTGTAGTTCCTTCACCCCGTCCCTCCTTCCATTCACTCCCTCTTTTATCACCTCCCTCCTTCCTTTCATCCATTCCTCTGCCCCTTATGCTTTCCTTTGCTCCTTACATCGTCTCTCTCTCTACCTCTTGACATTTACTCTACTCTTACAACCCTCCCCTCTTTCCTCCTTCCTTCCTTCCTTCCTTCCTCCCATTCTTCCTCCCTTCCTTCCCTTCTTCCTCCTTTCCTCTTTTTCTTCCTTTCTTCCTTCCTTCCTTCCTCCCTCCCTCTTGCATCTCCTCTCTCTCTCTATCCCCCATCTCTCCTTACCCCCCTTCTTACACCCCCTGCACCTCCCTGCACCCGTCACGGCTACACACCCCTGCTACACCAATACACCTGCTGGTCGGCAAGTGTCAACACTCCCACACCCTTTACAGTAAACACACACACACACACACACACCATCGCCACATACCTAAACTTTCTCACTGTATATTTTAATTTATATTTTCCTTTATATGATTGAAAATTTGCATTAAAATATCTTGAGTAAATAAACTTTTGTCTGTCTGTCTGTTTGTCGTAGTTTACCGGGAGGGACAAAATCAGTAGATGATGTTGTCTGAAAGTATTCGTGAACTTTGGCAATTAATTCATGAAAATATGTTCATTATCTCTTCCTCCCTCTCTTGTTTTGTTCAGCTGACTCTCTCTCTCTCTTGTTGCTTTAATTCACGGCTGTAACTAAACCAACAGGCTTGTATATGGCGTACATATATACAGAGATATATCTTTATTACTGAGGCGTGTCAGTACACACGTATATTTTTATCTAAACACACACACACAAACACACACACACACACATCTTTATAGGAGGAGTGTGTAAACAGTAAGATATAGTGGTCCCTCCCAGGTTAACTTCTAATACTCCTCACTGGAGCTGTTGTAGAGACAAGCTATCATCATAAAGTATCGCTGGCACAGTTTGGAGGCTTAATATAATATTTTTTTTTCTAGTTTGTGTTTTATGATCTAGAATCTGTGTGTGTGTGTTTAGTTATCGTAATATTGTTTTTGTTGTGTATTGTGGACGAACGCACAAGCGAACATAAATTTATCTTTATATTCTACGTAGATTTCATTTATCCTGAAGAGCGAGGGTCAGAGACAACCTCCCTTGGGTGTCATTGTATTGGTTGAAGCTTTGTTTCTGACTCTATACCCAGTGCTTGTCCCATTGTCTCTCAGCATCGACTGTTGGGTAAAGAACGGTGTCCATAACTTGTTAAATCTCGACATGTTTGATCCTCGTTAATATTAAAGGTTTAATACAATGCTATTTTGTTTTCGTTAGTAGTATAAGTATAGATTTTTTATCGTCCGTCATAACTCTCAGCTTGTCCGAGTATACGTTTGACACTGTGACTTGCTGGAACATGCTCGTCAACCTTTAATCAGCGCTGTAATATCTCATTTGATGTTTAGTACCGTTCCGATAGGTATGCAGCGACTGAGTTTGTTACAGTACTCGTCACCTGTAGTAAGGATCATTGGTTTAATCCTAGAGCACTCTCAGTCCACCCGGTAGCAAATGGGGACCTAAATCTACAGTTGGGGAGTGAAGGTTATTGAGTACAGTGCCGGTCATCCTGCCTCCTAATGGGTAATTAAAGCCCATGAGACCTCTTTCACTTTTATAGTTTCGATCAGGCGCGTATAGAAAGTTTTGGGTGTTGGCTGTAGGTGTCTGTACTGCACACTGTAAACATTGACCATCCAGCAACACAGAACAGGGCATTATGTTACTGAGGTCCATGACTATGTTTATTTCCTGAAGTTACTGTGTATTTATCTTGCGTCTGTATTACATAAAAGAAAAAATATCTGTACAAGGCTAGGGATTTGTCTAGCTTTAATATAGTGTATACTGTTGAATACAAGGTGAAAAATTAATAATGATACTGATAATAATAATAATATAATAATGATACTAATATAATAATGATAATAATCATGTATAAATGATTGTGAAAGTTACATTTATTGTTAGTTTTGTAAGTATCGTTATTACCTCAGAAAATGTAAATTATTAAAGAAAAAATATTGATGTCGTCTCTGATAATCAACACGTCTGTAAGTAACTCTGAGTTATAAAGCCTAGAGGAGTTATGCGGTGTGGCCATTAAATGTTTTTTTGTTTTTGTTTTATTACTATTG
>NW_024747576.1:20000-76909 GCF_018991925.1 Homarus americanus | reverse complement strand
TCCAGAGTACCGTACAAGTCTACAATAATGGCTCCTAAAGCAGATAAACTCGTTGTGTGAAGAGAAAGAAGAACACGCTGAAATTGAGTGACAAACTTGAAATAATTCTAGAAACTAGAACATGGTAGTGAGCAATACTGTTCTAATGGAAACATAATGAAATTGGAAAGTCTACACCTAGATATGAAAGGCAAAGAATAAAATTTTAGACCACAGCTTTATCTCTTAAAACTGCTCGTTTTGATAAATGAAGCATGCTATATTTCATAATGAATAAATCCATCAAATGTACCTGTTCATCTTACTTCTCCCTGAAATTTGAATTTAAAAGTACTGCCTGAGTCTTGAAAATCCGGACCGACCCAACTCCCAAGCAGTTCCGATTTTTGGACTCTCGACAGTATAATGAATTCCATAAAATAATTGTGATAATCAGAGGATAAAGGTATTTTGCAGTAATGAAGATTGTCTTCATGTAAGTGTGTGTGGAAACATTCCACATGAATGGTAATATATTTTATTAATAGTTCTTAACTTATTTTACAGATATTATACAAAAAAATAATATTATGGAGAAGGAGAGCGAAGGCAATGGTCCAAGAAATTGCTAAAGTATGTGGATATGCAGTCACTGGGACACATTGATGAAAATGCAAAGAAAGCATATAAGTGGTACTGTTAGTGCTGATGTTCATTGGGTGTTTTATCTCTACAAGAGTCCTCAATATACATATCCACTACAGGAGTCCTCAATATACATATCCTGCTGCAGGTCCTCAATATTCATATATATCCTGCTGCAGGAGTCCTCAATATATCCTACTACAGGTCCTCAATATTCATATCCTGCTGCAGGAGTCCTCAATATACATATCCTACTACAGGAGTCCTCAATATACATATCCTACTCTCAATAACATATCCTTACAGGAGTCCTCAATATACATATCCTACTACAGGAGTCCCTCAAATACATATCCTACTACAGGAGTCCTCATACATATCCCACTACAGGAGTCCTCAATATACATATCCTACTACATGATCCCCACATATCCTACTACAGAGTCCTCAATACATATCCACCACAGGTCCCTCAATATTCATATCCTACTACGGAGTCCTCATATATATATCCTACCAGGGAGTCCTGAAAATACATATCCTACTACAGGAGTCCCCAATATACATATCCTACTACAGAGTCCCCACATACATCCTAATACAGGAGTCCTCAATATACATATCCTACTACAGGAGTCCAAATACATATCCTACTACAGGAGTCCTCAATATACATATCCTACTAAGGGAGTCCTCAAATACATATCCTACACATGAATCCTCAAAATACATATCCTACTACAGGAGTCCCCAATATACATATCCTACTACAGGTCCTCAATATTCATATCCTGCTACAGGAGTCCCTCAATATACATATCCTACTACAGGAGTCCTCAAATACATATCCTACTACAGGAGTCCTCAATATACATATGCTACTACAGGAGTCCTCAATATACATATCCTACTACAGGAGTCCTCAATATACATATCCTACCAGGAGTCCTCAATATACATATCCTACTATACATGAATCCTCAGAATACATATCCTACTACAAGAGTCCTCAATATACATATCCTACTACAGGAGTCCTCAATATACATATCCTACTACAGGAGTCCCCAAATACATATCCTGCTGCAGGTCCTCAATATACATATCCTACTACAGGAGTCCAACATATCCTACAGGAGTCCCTCAATATACATATCCTACTACAGAGTCCCTCAAAATACATATCCTACTACAGGAGTCCTCAATATACATATCCTACTACAGGAGTCCCCAATATACATATCCTACCATGAATCCTCAAAATACATATCCCACTACAGGACCTCACATACATATCCTACTACAGGAGTCCTCAATATACATATCCTACTACAGGAGTCCTCACATACATATCCTGCTACAGGATTCCTCAATATACATATCCTACTACAGGAATCCTCAAAATACATATCCTACTACAGGAGTCCTCAATATACATATCCTGCTGCAGGGTCCCTCAATATACATATCCTACTACAGGAGTCCTCAATATACATATCCTGCTGCAGGAGTCCTCAATATACATATCCTGCTGCAGGGGTCCTCAATATACATATCCTACACAGGAGTCCTCAATATACATATCCTAGCTACAGGAGTCCTCAAATACATATCCTGCTGCAGGGTCCTCAATATACATATCCTGCTACAGGAGTCCCCAATATACATATCCTACTACAGGAGTCCTCAATATACATATCCTGCTACAGGAGTCCTCAATATACATATCTTGCTACAGGAGTCCCTCAATATACATATCCTGCTGCAGGATTCCTCAGTATACATATCATACTACAGGAGTCCTCAATATACATATCCTGCTGCAGGGGTCCTCAATATACATATCCTGCTGCAGGAGTCCTCAATATACATATCCTGCTACAAGAGTCCTCAATATACATATCCTGCTGCAGGGTCCTCAATATACATATCTTGCTACAGGAGTCCTCAATATACATATCCTACTACAGGAGTCCTCAATATACATATCCTGCTACAGGAGTCTCAATATACATATCCTGCTGCAGGTCCTCAATATACATATCTTGCTACAGGAGTCCTCAATATACATATCCTACTACAGGAGTCCTCAATATACATATCCTGCCACAAGAGTCCTCAATATACATATCTTGCTACAGGAGCCTCAATATACACATATCCTGCTGCAGGATCTCAGTATACATATCATACCACAGGAGTCCTCAATATACATATCTCTGCTACAGGAGTCCTCTATATACATATCCTACTACAGGAGTCCTCAATATACATATCCTGCTGCAGGGGTCTTCAATATACATATCCTGCTACAGGAGTCCTCAATATACATATCCTACTACAGGAGTCCTCAATATACATATCCTGCCACAGGAGTCCTCAATATACATATCCTACTACAGGAGTCCTCAATATACATATCCTACTACAAGAGTCCTCAATATACATATCCTGCCACAGGAGTCCTCAATATACAGTGATACCCCGATTTACGCGGTTTTGCTTTATGCAATTCTACATTTCAGCTGTACCTAGCCAGAACCGGAATTTCATTTTACGCATTGCATCTACTCATATACTCGGGTGAAGTATAATTTTTTTATTTAGCTCATAAAATTCATACAAATTATCTGGCCAGAATATAATTTACATTGCTGGAATTCTTACAATATGATGATCATTTTGAATATAAACATCATGGATTTTGCATTAGACATACAAATTTTAAATCTAATGTAATACTTGTAATTTGGTTTACATAAAGCAAATATTTTATCTTTTGTCCAAAATATATGAAGTTTACATTAAAAATATTCCCTGACCTGCAAGGAATCCAGAAATGTCAATTATATTATCCTAACTTTAGTCTGAGGTATTATTTATTACTATACCTTAAAATCTAGTGTTTTCATCCAAACATTTCTCTGAGAGGTAGGAGCCAGCGAGTTGGGAAGAGAAGGGGAGTTGAGTCCATTATTTGAATGGACATTAACCTGGCAACTGTATTTCTTAAATATTAATTGTGTGTGCATACCATCATAAAATTATGATGGTATTTTTACTACAACATAGGTATTGTGTTGGAAAAAGTGGAGTTTGGGGATCGGGCCAGTCTCTATTGGAATTAATCCCATATGTTCTGTTGTTCACTTTACGCAGTACCCTGTGGGTTCAATTGACCGTGTAAATCGGGGTAATTACTGTACATATCCTGCCGCAGGGGTCCTCAATATGCATATCCTGCTGCAGGAGTCCTCATTATACATATCCTGCCACAGGAGTCCTCAATACATCCTGCTGTTGGGGTCCTCAATATACATATCCTGCTCAGGCCTCAATATACATATCCTGCCGCAGGTCCTCATACATATCCCTGCCACAGGAGTCCTCATTACATATCCTGCTGCAGGTCCTCAATATACATATCCTGCTGCAGGGGTCCTCAATATACATATCCTGCTGCAGGTCCACATACATATCCTGCTGCAGGTCCCTCACATATCCTGCTGTTGGGGTCCTCAATACATCCCGCTTCAGGGTCCTCAATATACATATCCTGCCGCAGGGTCCCTCATTATACATATCCTGCCACAGGAGTCCTCAAATACATATCCTGCTGCAGGGGTCCCCAAATACATATCCTGCTGCAGGTCCTCAATATACATATCCTGCCACAGGAGTCTCTCAATACAGTGGTCCGGTTAACGAACACAATTGTTCCAGAGGGTCGTTCGTTAACCGAAACATTGTTTCAATGGTATTTTGGGTAATTGTCTGCTCACCGAAAATTACATACAAACTAAAATGAATGCAGTAAAGTACACTTACTTTGGAGGTGTGTATGTAGAAGGCCCTGGTTGATGATGAGAATTAGAAGTGGGGCTGGAGGAGAAGAGAGAAAGCAGTGGGGTGGAAGAGAAGTCACCCCATGTTTCATGTCCATTTCACTCATAAAATATTAAGTTTACTAGGTGTAATTCAAGATTATTTTCTTTAAATCAATACTGCACTGCACTATATATTGTCAATATGTAAAATAAATTTCAGAATGACCAATAATTGTACTGAAAAACGTAAAAATAATTTATGTTTACGAGAGTCTCAAGCAAGATGCTTCCTCCACTGAGGAGAGACACAAACAGACGCCATTCTGGGTGAGTCAAGTGGCTGTTTGGCCCGCTAAAACTAGTTCCTGTGTCAGTTATGTTAAATAATTGTTAAAACATTTTATTATAAGACATGGAAAATTATTGAATAGTACAACCTTCTTGATATTTACTCAAATGGTAACGAATTTTAGTCCTAAAACCGATTACTGTATTGGCGGACTAATACTACAGCTGGTGAGCAGGCGAAAGCATGCGAAACATGTTGGGGAAAAATTCGTAAGGAATTCATTAACTGAATTTTTTTCGTTAACCGAATTGAATATTCTTATGGAAGGTAATTCGTTAACCGAGGCGTTCGTTAACCAAGGGATCACTGTATACATATCCTGCTATAGGCGTCCTCATTATATATATCTTGCTGCAGGATTCCTCATTATACATGTTCCATAGAAATGGGACTTTAATGAAACATTTTATAATGTGAAATTTTCCCTCATAAGAATTTGGGTTATATACCGTACAGTATGTTCCAACATGTACAGTAATAACCCTTGAAATCTCAGCAAATCATCTTACAATGGGCTCATTATAACATTTGTACTGTACTATATTTGATATGAAGATAGAATACAACAATGTTATTTGTTACCTTTGAGGGATACATAATGGCTACTTGTTACACTTAGACAATTGATTGATGTATAAATACACTACAGTTTTATTTATTTAGTGCTGATAAATTACACCATGCAGGAATACCTTGCTATTTGCACCCCGGCTTATCTGCAATTGATATTTTAACACCCTTATTCAATATTCTCAAAGCATAACCCGCTTATTCGTAGATTAAAAATTACAATACCTTACAGTAATATTTCAAACCAAGTGGACTAGCTGCAGCTTGTATATTTCAAACGCGAAGGTGGTACCACGTAACGTAATGAGCATGACTAACGTTGCATTGTTACTTTTCAACTCATAAGTTTGAGTAGTTGTATATTTTTATTCAGTTTCTTTTATTATGTTGCATCCAAATTTTCATGCAGAATGTGCAAAATTATTATGATAAGGTCAAAACATAGAGATAAATTTTCTTATGTCCACAGTAGTTAGTGATCGTGGGGTGTAGGGAGTGGGAGGGGGTGCGGCATGAGGGTGGTGGGGGGTGGGTGGCAACAGGCAGTGGCTGGTGGTCGTGGGAGGTGTGAGAGTGTTGTTGGTGGTGGTGAATTTTGTTGGCAGTGGAAGTGATGAGTGTTATTGTTGGTGGTAGTGAGGTTATTGTTGTTGGTAGTGAGGGTTATTGTCGGTGGTAGTGAGTGTTATTGTTGGTGTTGAGTGTTGTTGGTAGTGAGTGTTATTGTTGTTGGTGGTAGTGAGTGTTATTGTTGTTGGTGGTGGTGAGTGCTATTGTTGGTGGTAGTGAGTGTTATTGCTGGTAGTGAATGCGTTATTGTTGGTGTGGAGTGAGTGTTATTGCTGTGGAGGAGTGTTATTTGTTGTTGGAGTGAGGCTATTGTTGTTGGTGGTGGTGAGTGTTATTGTTGGTGGTATGAGTGTTATTGTTGGTGGTAGTGAGCATTTGTTGTTGGCAGTGAGCAGTTATTGTTGCTGGTGGTAGTGAGTTATTGTTGGTGGTGGTAGAGTGTTGTTGGTGGTAGTGAGTGTTATTGGTGGTGGTGAGTGTTATTGTTGGTGGTAGTGAGTGCTATTGCTGGTGGTAGTGCAAGTTGTGGGTGGTGGTGGCGAGCGTTATTGTTGGTGGTGGTGAGTGTTATTGTTGTTGGTGGTAGTGAGTGTTAATGTTGGTGGTGGTAGTGAGTGTTATTGTTGGTGGTAGTGAGTGTTATTGTTGATGGTGGTGGTGAGAGCTATTGCTGGTGGTAGTGAGTGTTATTGTTGGTGGTGGTTGTGGTGAGTGTTATTGTTGGTGGTGGTGAGTGTTATTGTTGGTGGTGGTAGTGAATGTTATTGTTGTTGGTGGTAGTGAGTGTTATTGTTGGTGGTGGTAGTGAGTGTTATTGTTGGTGGTGGTAGTGAGTGTTATTGTTGGTGGTAGTAAGTGCTTATTGTTGTTGGTGGTGGTGAGTGCATTGTTGGTGGTAGTGAGTGTTATTGTTGGTGGTAGTGAGTGCTATTGTTGGTGGCAGTGAGTGTTATTGTTGGTGGTAGTGAGCGTTATTGTTGGTGGTGGTGAGTGTTATTGTTGGTGGTGGTGAGTGTTATTGCTGGTGGTAGTGAATGTATTGTTGGTGGTGGTTGTGTGGTGATATTGTTGGTGGTAGTGAGTGCATTGTTGGTGCTGGCTGTGGTGAGTGCTATTGTTGGTGGTAGTGAGTCTATTGTTGGTGGTAGTGAGTGTTATTGTTGGTGGTAGTGAGCGTTATTGTTGGTGGTAGTGAGTGTTATTGTTGGTGGTGGTGAGTGCCATTGCTGGTGGCAGTGAGTGCTATTGCTGGTGGTGGCAGTGAGTGTTATTGTTGGTGGTGGTAGTGAGTGCTATTGTTGGTGGTGGTGAGTGTTATTGTTGGTGGTAGTGAGTGTTATTGTTGGTGGTAGTGAGTGTTATTGTTGGTGGTGGTAGTGAGTGCTATTGTTGGTGGTGGTAGTGAGTGTTATTGTTGGTGGCAGTGGGTATGCTATTGTTGGTGGTAGTGAGTGCTATTGCTGGTGGTGGTGGTGAGTGTTATTGTTGGCAGTGAGTGTTATTGTTGGTGGTGGTGGAGTGCTATTGTTGGTGGTGGTAGTGAGTGCTATTGTTGGTGGTGAGTGCCATTGTTGTGGTGGTGAGTGCTATTGCTGGTGGTGGTGAGTGTTATTGTTGGTGGTGGTGAGTGTTATTGCTGGTGGTGGTGAGTGTTATTGTTGGTGGTAGTGAGTGTTATTGCTGGTGGTAGTGAGTGTTATTGTTGGTGGTGGTGAGCGTTATTGCTGGTGGTGGTGAGCGCTATTGTTGGTGGTGGTGAGTGTTATTGTTGGTGGTGGTGAGCGTTATTGCTGGTGGCAGTGAGCGTTATTGCTGGTGGTAGTGAGTGCCATTGCTGGTGGGTAGAGTGCTATTGCTGGTGGTGGCAGTGAGTGTTATTGTTGCAGAGTGCCATTGTTGGTGGTGTGAGTGCTATTGTTGGTGGTAGTGAGTGCTATTGCTGGTGGTGGTAGTGAGTGTTATTGTTGGTGGTAGTGAGCGTTATTGCTGGTGGTGGTAGTGAGTGTTATTGCTGGTGGTGGTGAGCAGCATTGTTGGTGGTGGTATTGTGGTGGTGAGTGTTATTGTTGGTGGTGGTGAGTGTTATTGTTGGTGGTAGTGAGTGCTATTGCTGGTGGTGGTGGGAGCGTTATTGTTGGTGGTGGTAGTGAGTGTTATTGCTGGTGGTGGTGAGTGTTATTGTTGGTGGTAGTGAGTGCTATTGTTGGTGGTGGTGGTGAGTGCTATTGTTGGTGGTAGTGAGTGCTATTGTTGGTGGTGGTAAGTGAGCGTTATTGTTGGTGGTAGTGAGCGTTATTGTTGGTGGTAGTGAGTGTCGGGTGTTATTGTTGGTGGTGGTGAGTGCTATTGTTGGTGGTGGTGAGTGCATTGCTGGTGGTGGTGAGTGCTATTGCTGGTGGCAGTGAGCGCTATTGTTGGTGGTAGTGAGTGCTATTGTTGGTGGTAGTGAGTGCTATTGCTGGTGGTGGTAGTGAGTGTTATTGTTGGTGGTGGTGAGTGCTTATTGTTGGTGGTTGGTGAGTGTTATTGTTGGTAGAGTGCTAATGTTGGTGGTAGTGAGTGCTATTGCTGGTGGTGGTAGTGAGTGTATTGTTGGTGGTGGTAGTGAGTGCTATTGTTGGTGGTGGTGAGCAGTTATTGCTGGTGGTGGTGAGTGTTATTGTTGGTGGTAGTGAGTGTTATTGTTGGTAGTGAGTGTTATTGTTGGTGGTAGTGAGTGTTGTTGGTGGCAGTGAGTGCTATTGTTGGTGGTGGTGAGTGTTATTGTTGGTGGTGAGTGTTATTGTTGGTAGTGAGTGTTATTGTTGGTGGTAGTGAGTGCTATTGTTGGTGGTAGTGAGTGTTGTTGGTGGTGGTAGTGAGTGCTATTGTTGGTGGTGGTAGTGAGTGTTATTGTTGGTGGTGGTAGTGAGCGCTATTGTTGGTGGTGGCAGTGAGTGTTATTGTTTGCGGTGGTGAGTGCTGGTGTTGCGGTGGTGAGTGCTATTGTTGGTGGTGGCAGTGAGTGTTATTGTTGGTGGTAGTGAGTGTTATTGTTGCTGGTGGTAGTGAGTGCTATTGCTGGTGGCAGTGAGTGTTATTGCTGTGGTGGTAGTGAGTGTTATTGTTGGTGGTAGTGAGTGTTATTGTTGGTGGTGGTGAGTGTTATTGTTGGTGGTAGTGAGTGTTATTGTTGGTGGTGGTAGTGAGTGTTATTGTTGGTGGTGGCAGTGAGTGTTATTGTTGGTGGTAGTGAGTGCTATTGCTGGTGGCAGTGAGTGTTATTGCTGGTGGCAGTGAGTGCCATTGTTGCTGGTGAGTGAGTGTTATTGTTGGTGGTGGGGAGGTTATTTTGGGGTGAAGTGAGTGTATTGTTGGTGGTGGTAGTGAGTGTTATTGTTGGTGGTGGTGAGTGCTATTGTTGGTGGTGGTAGTGAGTGCTATTGCTGGTGGCAGTGAGCGCTATTGTTGGTGGTGGTGAGTGCATTGCTGGTGGCAGTGAGTGCTATTGCTGGCAGTGAGCGCCATTGCTGGTGGCAGTGAGTGCATTGCTGGTGGCGGTGAGTGTTATTGCTGGTGGTGGGGAGTGTTATTTTTGGGGTGATAGTGAGCTATTGTTGGTGGTGGTAGTGAGTGTTATTGTTGGTGGTGGTAGTGAGTGCTATTGTTGGCGGGGAGGCTATTTTGGGGTGATAGTGAGTGCTATTGCTGGTGGTGGTAGTGAGGTTATTGTTGTTGGTGGCAGTGAGTGCTATTGTTGGTGGTGGGAGTCTTTTGGGTGACAGGAGTGCCATTGCTGGTGGTAGTGAGTGCTATTGCTGGTGGTGGCAGTGAATGCCATTGTTGCTGGTGGTAGTGAGTGCCATTGTTGGTAGTGAGTGTTATTGTTGGTGGTGGTAGTGAGTGCCATTGTTGGTGGTGGCAGTGAGTGCTATTGTTGCTGGTGGCAGTGAGTGTTATTGCTGGTGGCAGTGAGTGCCATTGCTGGTGGTGGCAGTGAGTGCTATTGCTGGTGGTGGTGAGTGCTATTGCTGGTGGGTGAGTGTTACTGTTGTTGGTGAGCGTGTGTGGTGTATAGTTATTTTGGGTAGTGAGCGTTATTGCTGGGGTGGTAGTGAGTGTTATTGCTGGTGGTAGTGAGTGTTATTGTTGGTGGTAGTGAGCGTTATTGCTGGTGGCAGTGAGTGTTGTTGGTGGTGGTAGTGAGTGCTATTGCTGGTGGTAGTGAGGCTATTGATGTTGGTGGTGGTGAGTGTTATTGCTGGTAGAGTGAGTGTTATTGTTGCGGTAGTGAGTGCTATTGTTGGTGGTAGTGAGTGCATTGTTGGTGGCAGTGAGCGCTATTGTTGGTGGCGAGTGCCATTGCTGGTGGTGGTGAGTGCCATTGCTGGTGGTGATGCCATTGTTGGTGGTGGTGTGGTGAGTGTTGTTGTTGGTGGTAGTGAGTGCTATTGTTGGTGGTGGTTGTGGTGAGTGTTATTGTTGGTGGTGGTAGTGAGTGTTATTGTTGGTGGTAGTGAGTGCTATTGTTGGTGGTAGTGAGTGTATTGCTGGTGGTAGTGAGTGCTATTGTTGGTGGTAGTGAGTGTTATTGCTGGTGGTGGTGAGTGTTATTGCTGGTGGTGGTGAGTGCTATTGTTGGTGGTAGTGAGTGCTATTGCTGGTGGTGGCAGTGAGTGCTATTGCTGGTGGTAGAGTGAGCATATTGTTGGTGGTGAGTGCTATTGTTGGTGGTAGTGAGTGCTATTGCTGGTGGTGGTAGTGAGTGTTATTGCTGGTGGTGGTAGTGAGTGTTATTGCTGGTGGTGGTAGTGAGTGTTATTGTTGGTGGTGGTAGTGAGTGTTATTGTTGGTGGTAGTGGTGAGTGTTATTGTTGGCTGTAGTGATGCTATTGTTGGTGGTGGTGGTGAGTGTTATTGTTGGTGGCAGTGAGCGCTATTGCTGGTGGTGGCAGTGAGCGCCATTGCTGGCGGTGGCAGTGAGTGCTATTGTTGGTGGTAGTGAGTGTTATTGTTGGTGGCAGTGAGCGCTATTGCTGGTGGTGGTGTATGCTATTGCTGGTGGTGGTGAGTGTTATTGTTGGTGGTGGTGAGTGTTATTGCTGGTGGTGAGTGCTATTGCTGGTGGTAGTGAGTGTACATTGTTGGTGGCAGTGAGTGTTATTGTTGGTGGTAGTGAGTGTTATTGTTGGTGGCAGGTGAGTGTTGTTGGTGGTGGTGAGTGTTATTGTTGGTGGTGGTGAGTAGTTACTGTTGGCGGCAGTGAGCGCTATTGCTGGTGGTAGTGAGCTATTGTTGGTGGCAGTGAGCGTTATTGCTGGTGGTAGTGAGTGCTATTGCTGGTGGTGGTGAGTGCTATTGTTGGTGGTGGTGAGTGCTATTGTTGGTGGTAGCGAGTTATTGTTGGTGGTAGTGAGTGTTATTGCTGGTGGTAGTGAGCGTTATTGCTGGTGGTGGTGAGTGTTATTGCTGGTGGTGGTAGTGAGTGCTATTGTTGCAGTGAGTGTTATTGTTGGTGGCAGTGAGGCCATTGCTGGTGGTGGCAGTGAGTGCTATTGCTGCGGTGGGAGTGTTATTGCTGGTGGTGGTGAGTGTTATTGCTGGTGGTAGTGAGTGTTATTGTTGGTGGTGGTGAGTGTTATTGTTGGTGGTGGTAGTAGTTATTGCTGGTGGTGGCAGTGAGTGTTATTGTTGGTGGTAGTGAGTGTTATTGTTGGTGGTGGTGAGTGCTATTGCTGGTGGTAGTGAGTATTGTTGGTGGTGGTAGTGAGTGCTATTGTTGGTGGTGGTAGTGAGTGTTATTGTTGGTGGTAGTGAGCGTTATTGTTGGTAGTGAGTGCCATTGCTGGTGGGCAGTGAGCGTTATTGTTGGTGGTGGGAGTGTTATTGTTGTGGGTGGTAGTGAGTGTTATTGTTGGTGGTGGTAGTGAGCATATTGT
Organism: Homarus americanus; assembly: GCF_018991925.1. Lineage (NCBI taxonomy): Eukaryota > Metazoa > Arthropoda > Malacostraca > Decapoda > Nephropidae > Homarus > Homarus americanus. The sequence continues at coordinate 65,051 of NW_024747576.1, read as the reverse complement.
TGGTGGTGGTGAGTGTTATTGTTGGTGGTAGTGAGTGTTATTGCTGGTGGTGGTAGTGAGTGTTATTGTTGCGGTGGTAGTAGCTATTGTTGGTGGTGGTATGAGTGTTATTGCTGGTGGTGGCAGTGAGTGCTATTGCTGGTGGTGTGGTGAGTTATTGTTGGTGGTAGTGAGTGTCATTGCTGGTGGTGGTGGTGAGTGCTATTGCTGGTGGTAGTGGTGCCATTGCTGGTGGTGGTAGTGAGTGTTATTGCTGTGGTGGTAGTGAGTGCTATTGTTGGTGGCAGTGAGTGCTATTGTTGGTGGTAGTGAGTGCTATTGTTGGTGGTGGTGAGTATATTGCTGGTGGTGGTGAGGTTAGTTTGGTGGTGGGTGCATTGTTGCGAGTGTTATTGTTGGTGGTAGTGAGTGTTATTGCTGGTGGTAGTGAGCGTATTGTTGGTGGTAGTAGTGAGTGCTATTGCTGGTGGTGGCAGTGAGTGCTATTGTTGGTGGTGGGTGAGCATTGTTGGTGGTGGTGAGATTGCTGGTGGCAGTGAGTGCTATTGTTGGTGGTAGTGAGTGTTATTGTTGGTGGTAGTGAGTGCTATTGTTGGTGGTAGTGAGTGTTATTGTTGGTGGTGGTGAGTGTTATTGCTGGTGGTGGTGAGTGCTATTGTTGGTGGTAGTGAGGCTATTGCTGGTGGTGGGAGCAAGCATTGTTGGTGGCAGTGAGTGCTATTGCTGGTGGTGGTAGTGAGTGCTATTGCTGGTGGTGGTAGTGAGTGTTATTGCTGGTGGTGGTAGTGAGTGTTATTGTTGGTGGTGGTAGTGAGTGTTATTGCTGGTGGTGGTAGTGAGTGCTATTGTTGGCGGTGGTGAGCGTTACTGTTGGTGGTGGGTGAGTGTTATTGCTGGTGGTGGTAGTGATGTTATTGTTGTTGGTGGTAGTGAGTGCTATTGTTGGTGGTGGTAGTGAGCATTGTTGTGGTGGTAGTGAGCGTTATTGCTGGTGGTAGTGAGTGTTATTGTTGGTGGTGGTGAGTGTTATTGTTGGTGGTAGTGAGTGCTATTGCTGGTGGTAGTGAGTGCTATTGCTGGTGGTGCAGTGAGTGTCATTGCTGGTGGTAGTGAGTGTTATTGCTGGTGGTAGTGAGCAGCTATTGCTGTTGGTGGAGTGAGGTTGGTGCAGGGGAGTGCATTTTGCTGGTGGTGAGTGTTATTGCTGGTGGTGGTAGTGAGTGTTATTGCTGGTGGTGGTAGAATGCTATTGTTGTTGGTGGTAGTGAGCGTTATTGCTGGTGGTAGTGAGTGCCATTGCTGGTGGTGGCAGTGAGGCCATTGTTGGTGGTGGTAGTGAGTGCCATTGTTGGTAGTGAGTGCTATTGTTGGTGGTGGGTGAGTGTTACTGTTGGTGGCAGTGAGTGCCATTGCTGGTGGTAGCGTGTGCCATTGCTGGTGGCAGTGAGCGCATTGTTGTTGGTGGCAGTGAGGCTATTGTTGGCAGGAGTGTTATTTGGGGTGGTAGTGAGTGTTATTGCTGGTGGTGAGTGAGTGTTATTGTTGGTGGTGGAGTGAGGCTATTGTTGGTGGTGGGGAGTGCTATTTTGGGGTGATGGTGAGTGCTATTGCTGGTGGTGGTAGTGAGTGTTATTGCTGGTGGTGGAGTGAGTGATTGTTGGTGGTAGTGAGCGTTATTGTTGGTGGTAGTGAGCGTTGTTGGTGGTGGTGGAGGCTATTGTTGGTGGTGGTGGTGAGGCTATTGCTGGTGGTGGTGAGTGCTATTGCTGGTGGTAGCGTTATTGCTGGTGGGTGCGGAGTGTTATTGCTGGTGGTAGTGAGTGCTATTGCTGGTGGTAGTGAGGTTATTGCTGGTGGTGGAGGTTATTGTTGGTGGTGGTGAGTGTTATTGTTGGTGGTGGTGAGTGTTATTGTTGGTGGTGGTGAGCGTTATTGTTGGTGCAGTGAGTGCTATTGTTGGTGGTAGTGAGCGCCATTGCTGGTGGTGGCAGTGAGTGCTATTGCTGGTGGTAGTGAGCAGCATTGCTGGTGGTGGTGAGTGTTATTGTTGGTGGTGGTGAGTGCCATTGTTGGTGGTAGTGAGCCATTGTTGGTGGTAGTGAGTGTTATTGTTGGTGGTAGTGAGTGTATTGTTGGTGGTAGTGAGTGTTATTGTTGGTGGTGGTGAGTGTTATTGTTGGTGGTGGTGAGTGTTATTGTTGGTGGTAGTGAGTGTTATTGTTGGTGGTAGTGAGTGTCATTGTTGGTGGTAGTGAGTGTTATTGTTGGTGGTGGGTGAGTGTTATTGTTGGTGGTGGTAGTGAGTGTTATTGTTGGTGGTAGTGAGTGTTATTGTTGGTGGTGGTAGTGAGTGCTATTGCTGGTGGCAGTGAGTGCTATTGCTGGTGGTGGTGAGTGCTATTGCTGGTGGTGGTGAGTGTTATTGTTGGTGGTGGTAGTGAATGTTATTGTTGTTGGTGGTAGTGAGTGTTATTGCTGGTGGTGGTAGTGAATGTTATTGTTGGTGGTAGTGAGTGTTATTGTTGCAGTGAGTGTTATTGCTGGTGGTGGTGAGTGTTATTGCTGGTGGTAGTGAGTGTTATTGTTGGTGGTGGTAGTGAGTGTTGTTGGTGGTGGTAGTGAGTGTTATTGTTGGTGGTAGTGAGTGATATTGTTGGTGGTAGTGAGTTATTGTTGCTGGTGGTAGTGAGTGCTATTGCTGGTGGTGGGGAGCGTTATTTTGCGGGTGATAGTGAGCGTTATTGTTGGTGGTGGTAGTGAGTGTTATTGTTGGTGGTGGTGAGTGTTATTGTTGGTGGTAGTGAGTGTTATTGTTGGTGGTGGTAGTGAGCGTTATTGTTGGTGGTGGTAGTGAGTTATTGCTGGTGGTGGCAGTGAGTGTTATTGTTGGTGGTGGTAGATGTTATTGTTGGTGGTGGTGAGTCATTGTTGGTGGTGAGTGTATTGTTGGTGGTGGTGGTGAGTTATTGCTGGTGGCAGTGGAGTGCTATTGCTGGTGGTGGTAGTGAGCTATTGCTGGTGGTGGCAGTGAGTGCTATTGCTGGTGGCAGTGAGTGTATTGTTGCAGTGAGTGCTATTGTTGGTGGTGGTGAGTGTTATTGTTGGTGGTGGTGAGTGTTATTGTTGGTGGTGGTTAGTGTTATTGTTGGTGGTGGTGAGGAGTGTTATTGTTGGTGGTAGAGTGTTATTGTTGGTAGTGAGTGCTATTGTTGGTGGTGGTAGTGAGTGCTATTGTTGGTGGTGGTAGTGAGTGCTATTGTTGGGTGGTGAAGTGTTATTGCTGGTGGTGGTGAGTGTTACTGTTGGTGGTAGTGAGTGCCATTGTTGGTGGCAGTGAGCGTTATTGCTGGTGGTAGTGAGTGTTATTGTTGGTGGTAGTGAGTTATTGTTGGTGTGGGTGAGTGCTATTGTTGGTGGTGAGTGTTATTGTTGGTGGTAGTGATGAGTGTTATTGTTGGTGGTAGTGAGTGTATTGTTGGTGGTGGTAGTGAGTGTTATTGTTGGTGGTGGTAGTGAGTGTTATTGTTGGTGGTGGTAGTGAGTGTTATTGTTTGGTGGTGGTGATGTTATTGTTGGTGGTGGGAGTGTTATTGTTGGTGGTAGTGAATGTTATTGTTGTTGGTGGTAGTGAGTGTTATTGTTGGTGGTGGTAGTGAATGCTATTGCTGGTGGTGGCAGTGAGTGCTATTGTTGGTGGTAGTGAGTATTGTTGGTGGTGGTGAGTGTTATTGTTGGTAGTGAGTGTTGTTGGTGGTGGTAGTGAGTGTTATTGTTGGTGGTAGTGAGTGTTATTGCTGCAGTGAGTTGTTGGTGGTAGTGAGTGTTATTGTTGTTGGTGGTAGTGAGTGTTATTGTTGGTGGTGGGGAGTGTTATTTTGCTGGTGATAGTGAGTGTTATGCTGGTGGTGGTAGTGAGTGTTGGCTGTTGGTGGTGGCAGTGAGTGTTATTGCTGTTGGTGGTAGTGAGTGTTATTGTTGGTGGTAGTGAGTGCTATTGCTGGTGGTGGTAGTGAGTGTTATTGTTGGTGGTGGTAGTGAGTGCTATTGCTGTTGGTGGTAGTGAGTGCTATTGCTGGTGGTGGTGAGTGTTATTGCTGGTGGTAGTGAGTGTTATTGTTGGTGGAGTGTGTGCTATTGTTGGTAGTGAGTGTTATTGTTGTTGGTGGCAGTGAGTGTTATTGCTGGTGGTGGGGAGGTTATTTTGGGGTGATAGTGAGTGTTATTGTTGGTGGTAGTGAGTGTTATTGCTGGTGGGTAGTGAGTGCTATTGTTGGTGGTGGGGAGTGTTATTTTGGGGTGATGGCGTGTTATTGCTGGTGGTGGTAGTGAGTGTTATTGTTGGTGGTGGTAGTGAGTATATTGTTGGTGGTGGTAGTGAGTGTTATTGTTGGTGGTAGTGAGTGCTATTGTTGGTGGTGGTGAGTGTTATTGTTGGTGGTGGTGGTGAGTGTTGTTGGTGGTGGTGAGTGTTATTGCTGGTGGTGGTAAGGCCATTGTTGGTGGTGGCAGTGAGTGCTATTGCTGGTGGTGGTAGTGAGTGCTATTGGTGGCAGTGAGTGCTATTGTTGGTGGTGGTGAGTGTTATTGTTGGTGGCAGGAGTGTTATTGTTGGTGGTGGTGAGTGTTATTGTTGGTGGTGGTGAGTGTTATTGTTGGTGGTGGTAAGTGTTATTGTTGGTGGTGGTAGTGAGTGTTATTGTTGGTGGTGGTGGTGAGTGTTATTGTTGGTGGTAGTGAGTGTTATTGTTGGTGGTGGTAAGTGTTATCGTTGTTGGTAGTGAGTGTTATTGTTGGTGGTAGTGAGTGCTATTGTTGGTGGTGGTGAGTGCTATTGTTGGTGGTGGAGGGGTGCTATTGCTGGTGGTGGTAAGTGCTATTGCTGGTGGTGGGTGAGTGTTATTGCTGGTGGTGGTGAGTGTTATTGTTGGTGGTGGAGGGTGCTATTGTTGGTGGTGCGTTATTGTTGGTGGTGGTGAGTGTTATTGTTGGTGGTAGAGTGCTATTGTTGGTGGTGGTGAGTGTTATTGTTGGTGGTGGTGAGTGTTATTGTTGGTGGTGGTGAGTGTTATTGTTGTTGAGTGCTATTGTTGGTGGTGGTGAGTACATTGCTGTGGTGCAGGAGTGTTATTGTTGGTGGTGGTGAGTGCTATTGCTGGTGGTGGTAGGCATTGTTGGTGGTGGTAGTGAGTGTTATTGTTGGTGGTGGTAGGTGAGTGTTATTGTTGGTGGTAGTGAGTGTTATTGTTGGTGGTGGTAAGTGTTATTGTTGGTGGTGGTGAGTGTTATTGCTGGTGGTGGTGAGTGTTATTGTTGGTGGTGGAGGGTGCTATTGTTGGTGGTGGTAAGGTTATTGTTGGTGGTGGTGAGTGTTGTTGGTGGTGGTGAGTGCTATTGTTGGTGGTGGGTGGTTGCTATTGTTGGTGGTGGAGGGTGTTATTGTTGGTGGCAAGTGCTATTGCTGGTGGTGGTAAAGGCGTTACTGTTGGCGGTGAGTGTTACTGTTGCGGTGGGTGAGCAAGCTATTGTTGGTGGTGGTGAGTGTTATTGTTGGTGGTAGTGAGTGTTATTGTTGGTGGTGGTGAGGTTATTGTTGGTGGTGGTGGTGAGTGCATTGCTGGTGGTGGTGAGTAAGCATTGTTGGTGGTGGTAGTGCTATTGTTGGTGGTGGTAGTGAGTGCTATTGTTGGTGGTAGTGAGAGTGCTATTGTTGGTGGTAGTGAGTGCTATTGTTGGTGGTGGTGAGTGCTATTGTTGGTGGTGGTGAGTGTTATTGCTGGTGGTGGTGAGTGCCATTGTTGGTGGTGGTGAGTACATTGTTGGTGTGGTGGTAAGTGCTATTGTTGGTGGTGGCAGTGAGTGCATTGTTGGTGGTGGTGGTGAGTGTTATTGTTGGTGCAGTGAGGCTATTGTTGGTGGTGGTAAGTGTTATCGTTGGTGGTAGTGAGTGTTATTGTTGTGGTAGTGAGTGTTATTGTTGGTGGTGGTGAGTGCTATTGCTGGTGGTGGTAGGAGTGCTATTGTTGGTGGTGGAGGGTGTTATTGCTGGTGGTGGTAAGTGCCATTGTTGGTGGTGGTGAGTGCTATTGTTGGTGGTGGAGTGCTATTGTTGGTGGTGGAGGGCAAGCATTGCTGGTGGCAAGGCTATTGTTGGTGGTGGCAAGTGTTGCATTGTTGGTGGTGGTGATATTGTTGGTGGTGGTGAGTGTATTGTTGGTGGTGGTGAGTGTTATTGTTGGTGGTGGTGAGTGTTATTGCTGGTGGTGGTGAGTGTTATTGTTGGTGGTGGAGGGTGTTATTGTTGGTGGTGGTAAGTGTTATTGTTGGTGGTGGTGAGTGTTATTGTTGGTGGTGGAGGGTGTTATTGTTGGTGGTGGGTAAGTGCTATTGTTGGTGGTGGTAAAGGCTATTGTTGGTGGTGAGTGTTATTGTTGGTGGTGGTGAGTGCCATTGTTGGTGGTGAGTGTTATTGTTGGTGGTGGGTGAGTGTTATTGTTGGTGGTGGTGGTGAGCGTTATTGCTGGTGGTGGTAGTGAGTGTTATTGTTGGTGGTGGTGAGTGTTATTGTTGGTGGTGGTGAGTGTTATTGTTGGTGGTGGTGAGTGCTATTGTTGGTGGTGGAGAGTGCTATTGCTGGTGGTGGTGAAGTGCTATTGCTGGTGGTGGGTGAGTGCTATTGCTGGTGGTGGTGAGTGCCATTGCTGGTGGTGGTGTGTTATTGTTGCGGTGGTGAGTGTTATTGCTGGTGGTGGTGGTATGCTATTGTTGGTGGTAGTGAGTGCTATTTGTTGGTGGTGGTAGTGAGTGTTATTGTTGGTGGTAGTGAGTGTTATTGCTGGTGGTGGTAGTATGCTATTGTTGGTGGTGGTGAGTGCTATTGTTGGTGGTGGTAGTGAGTGTTATTGTTGGTGGTGGTGAGTGTTATTGTTGGTGGTGGTATGAGTGTTATTGTTGGTGGTGGTGAGTAAGCTTTGTTGGTGGTGGTGAGCGTTATTGCTGTTGGGTGGTGAGTGTTATTGTTGGTGGTGGTGGTGTTATTGTTGGTGGTGGTGAGTGTTATTGTTGGTGGTAGGAGTGTTATTGCTGGTGGTGGTAAGTGTTATTGTTGGTGGTGGTGAGTATATTGTTGGTGGTGGTGGTAAGTGTTATTGTTGGTGGCAGTGAGTGTTATTGTTGGTGGTGGTAGTGAGTGCTATTGTTGGTGGTGAGTGCTATTGCTGGTGGTAGAGTGTTGTTGGTGGTGGCAGTGAGTGCCATTGTTGGTGGTGGTGAGTGTTATTGCTGGTGGTGGTAGTGAGCGTTATTGCTGGTGGTGGTGGAGCGTTATTGCTGGTGGTGGTGGTGAGTGTTATTGTTGGTGGTGGTGAGTGCTATTGTTGTTGGTGGTAGTGAGTGTTATTGTTGCTGGTGGTAGTGAGTGTTATTGTTGGTGGTGGTAGTGAGTGTTATTGTTGGTGGTGGTAGTGAGTGTTATTGTTGCAGTGAGTGCTATTGTTGGTGGTAGTGAGTGCTATTGCTGGTGGTGGTAGTGAGTGCTATTGTTGGTGGTGGTGAGTGTTATTGCTGGTGGTGGTAGGAGTGTTATTGTTGGTGGTGGTGGAGTGCTATTGCTGGTGGGTGGTGAGTGTTATTGTTGGTGGTGGTGATGCTATTTGTTGCTGGTAGTGAGTGCCATTGCTGTTGGTAGTGAGTGTTATTGTTGGTGGTGGTAGTGAGTGTTATTGCTGGTAGTATGAATGTTATTGTTGGTGGTGGTAGTGAGTACATTGCTGGTGGCAGTGAGTGTTATTATTGGTGGTGGTAGTGAGTGTTATTGCTGGTGGTAGTGAGTGCTATTGTTGGTGGTGGTAGTGAGTGCTATTGTTGGTGGTGGTGAGCATATTGTTTGGTAGTGAGTGTTATTGTTGGTGGTGGTGAGTGTTATTGCTGGTGGCAGTGAGCGTTATTGCTTGGTGGTAGTGAGTGTTATTGCTGGTGGTGGTGAGTGTTATTGTTGTGGGTGGTGGTGGTGGTGGCGAGTGTTATTGCTGGTGGTAGAGTGTTATTGTTGTTGGTGGTAGTGAGTGTTATTGCTTGGTGGTGGTAGTGAGTGCTATTGCTGGTGGTGGTGTGGTGAGTGTTATTGTTGGTGGTGGGTGAGTGCTGTTGGTGGTGGTAGTGAGTAAGCATTGTTGGTGGTAGTGAGTGCTATTGCTGTGGTGGTGGTGAGTGCTTGCTGGTGGTAGTGAGTGTTATTGCTGGTGGTGGTGTGGTGAGTGTTATTGTTGGTGGTGGTGAGTGCTATTGTTGGTGGTGGTAGTGAATGTTATTGTTGGTGGTGGTAGTGAGTGTTATTGTTGTGGTGGCAGAGTGTTATTGCTGGTGGTGTAGTGAGCGTTATTGCTGGTGGTAGTAAAGTGCTATTGTTGCTGGTGGTGGTGAGTGTTATTGTTGGTGGTAGTGAGTGTATTGCTGGTGGTAGTGAGTGTTATTGCTGGTGGTGGTGAGTGTTATTGCTGGTGGTGGTGAGTGCTATTGCTGGTGGTAGTGAGTGTTATTGCTGGTGGTGGCTGTGGTGAGTGTTATTGCTGGTGGCAGTGAGTGCTATTGCTGGTGGCAGTGAGTTTTCATTGTTGCGGTGGTGAGTGCTATTGCTGGTGGTGGTGAGTGTTATTGCTGGTGGTGGTAGTGAGCTCTTATTGTTGGTGGCAGTGAGTGCTATTGCTGGTGGTGGTGAGGCTATTGTTGGTGGTAGTGAGTGCTATTGTTGTTGGTAGTGAGTGCTATTGCTGGTGGTGGCAAGTGCTATTGTTGGTGGTGGTGAGTGTTATTGCTGGTGGTGGTAGTGAGCGTTATTGCTGGTGCAGTGAGTGCTATTGCTGGTGGTGGTAGTGAGTGCTATTGTTGTTGGTGGTAGTGAGTCATTGTTGGTGGTGTGAGGCATTGCTGGTGGTGGTGAGTGCCATTGTTGGTGGCAGTGAGTGCTATTGCTGGTGGCAGTGAGTGCATTGCTGGTGGCAGTGAGCGCATTGCTGGTGGTGGCAGTGAGTGTTATTGCTGGTGGTGGGAGTTATTTGTGTAGTGAGTGCATTGGTGGTGGTAGTGAGTGCTATTGCTGGTGGTAGTGAGTGTTATTGCTGGTGGTGGGGAGTGTTATTCTTTTGTGGTAGTGAGTGCTATTGCTGGTGTGGGAGTGCATTGTTGTTGGTGGTAGTGAGTGCTATTGCTGGTGGTGGAGTGTTATTGGGGTGGTGGTGAGTGCTATTGTTGGTGGTGGTAGTGAGTGTTATTGCTGGTGGTGGTAGTGAGTGCTATTGTTGTTGGTGGCAGTGAGCGTTATTGTTGCAGAGTGTTGTTGCGGTAGTGAGGCTATTGCTGGTGGTGGCAGTGAATGCTATTGCTGTTGGTGGCAGTGAGTGCCATTGCTGGTGGTAGTGATGCTTAGCTGGTGGTAGTGAGTGCTATTGTTGGTGGTGGTGAGTGCTATTGCTGGTGGCAGTGAGTGTTATTGTTGCTGGCAGGTGTGAGTGCTATTGCTGGTGGTGGGAGTGTTATTGCTGGGGTGATAGTGAGTGTTATTGTTGGTGGTAGTGAGCGCTATTGTTGGTGGTGGCAGTGAACGCATGCTGTTGGTAGTGAGTGTTATTGTTGGTGGTGGTAGTGAGTGCTATTGCTGGTGGTGGTAGTGAGTGCCATGCTGGTGGTAGTGCATTGTGTTGGTGGTGGTGAGTGCTATTGTTGGTGGTAGTGAGCGTTATTGTTGGTGGTAGTGAGTGTTATTGTTGGTGGTAGTGAGTGTTATTGTTGGTGGTAGTGAGTGCTATTGTTGGTGGTGGTGAGCAGTTATTGTTGGTGGTGGTGAGTGCTATTGTTGGTGGTAGTGAATGCCATTGTTGGTGGTGGTGTGGTGAGTGTTGTTGTTGGTGGTAGTGAGTGCTATTGCTGGTGGTGGCTGTGGTGAGTGCCATTGTTGGTGGTGGTAGTGAGTGTTATTGCTGGTGGTGGTAGTGAGTGCTGCTGTTGGTGGTAGTGAGTGTTATTGTTGGTGGTGGTGAGCGTTATTGCTGGTGGTGGTGAGTGCTATTGTTGGTGGTGGTGAGTGTTATTGTTGGTGGTAGTGAGTGCTATTGTTGGTGGTGGTGAGAGTGCTATTGTTGGTGGTGGTAGTGAGTACATTGTTGGTGGTGGTGAGTGCTATTGTTGGTGGTAGTGAGTGCTATTGCTGGTGGTGGCAGTGAGTGCTATTGCTGGTGGTGGTAGTGAGTGTTATTGCTGGTGGTAGGTGAGTGCTATTGTTGGTGGTGGTAGTGAGTGTTATTGTTGGTGGTAGTGAGTGTTATTGCTGGTGGTAGTGAGTGTTATTGTTGGCGGTGGTGGTGAGTGTTATTGCTGGTGGTAGTGAGTGTTATTGTTGGTGGTGGTGTGAGTGTTATTGTTGGTGGTGGTAGGAGTGTTATTGTTGGTGGTAGTGAGTAAGCATTGTTGCGTGAGTGATTGCTGGTGGTGGTGAGTGCTATTGTTGGTGGTGGTAAGTTATTGTTGGTGGTGGTGAGTGTTGTTGGTGGTGGTGAGTGTTATTGTTGGTGGTAGTGAGTGTTATTGTTGGTGGTAGTGAGTGTTATTGTTGGTGGTGGTAGTGAGTGTTATTGTTGGTGGTGGTAGTGAGCGTTGTTGGTGGTGGTGAGTGTTATTGTTGGTGGTGGTGGAGTGTTATTGTTGGTGGTGAGTGCTATTGCTGGTGGTGGAGTGCTATTGTTGGTGGTAGTGAGCAAGCATTGCTGGTGGTAGTGAGTGTTATTGTTGGTGGTGGGTGAGTGCTATTGTTGGTGGTGGTGAGGCTATTGTTGGTGGTAGTGAGTGCTATTGCTGGTGGCAGTGAGCGTTGTTGTTGGTGGTAGTGAGTGTTATTGCTGGTGGTAGTGAGTGCTATTGTTGGTGGTGGGTGAGGCTATTGCTGGTGGTGGTAGTGAGTGTTATTGTTGGTGGTGGTAGTGAGTGTTATTGTTGGTGGTGGTGAGTGCTATTGTTGGTGGTGGTGAGTACTTGTTGGTGGTGGTAGTGAATGCTATTGTTGTTGGTGGTAGTGAGTGCTGTTGGTGGTGGTAGTGAGTGCTATTGCTGGTGGTGGTGAGTGCTATTGCTGGTGGTAGTGAGTGTTATTGTTGGTGGTGGTGAGTGTTATTGTTGGTGGCAGTGAGGCATGCTGGTGGGTGGTGAGTGCTATTGCTGGTGGTGGTGAGTGTTGTTGTTGGTAGTGAGTGTTATTGTTGGTGGTAGGAGTGTTATTGTTGGTGGTAGTGAGTGTTATTGCTGGTGGTGGCAGTGAGTGCTATTGTTGGTGGTGGAGGATTGTGTTGTGAGTGCTATTGCTGGTGGTGGCAGTGAGTGCTATTGCTGGTGGCAGTGAGTGTTATTGCTGTTGGTGGGTGAGTGTTGGCTGTGGTGGTGGTGAGTGCTATTGTTGGTGGTAGTGAGTGTTATTGTTGGTGGTGGTGAGTGCTATTGTTGGTGGTGGTAGTGAGTGTTATTGTTGGTGGTGGTGAGCAAGCATTGTTGGTGGTAGTGAGTGCTATTGCTGGTGGTAGTAGCGTTATTGCTGGTGGTAGTGAGCTTGTTGGTGCAGTGAGTGCTATTGTTGGTGGTGGGAGTGTTTGTGAGGGTTATTGCTGGTGGCAGTGAGCGCATTGCTGGTGGTGGCAGTGAGTGCTATTGCTGGTGGTGGGAGCGTTTTGGGGTGCAGTGAGTGCTATTGCTGGTGGTGGTAGTGAGTGCTATTGTTGTTGGTGGTAGTGAGTGTTATTGTTGGTGGTGGTGAGGTTATTGGTGGTGAGTGATTATTGGTGGTGGTAGTGAGTGCTATTGTTGGTAGTGAGTGTTATTGCTGGTGGTGGTAGTGAGCGCGGTTGCTGGTGGTGGTGAGGCTATTGTTGGTGGTGGAGTGCTATTGTTGGTGGTGGGTGAGTTATTGTTGGTGGTAGTGAGTATTGTTGGTGGTGGTAGCCATTGTTGGTGGTGGCAGTGAGTGTCATTGTTGGTGGTGGTGAGGTTATTGTTTGGTAGTGAGTGCTATTGTTGGTGGTGGTGAGTGTTATTGTTGGTGGTGGTGAGGTTATTGTTGGTGGTGGTGAGTGTTATTGTTGGTGGTGGTGAGTGTTATTGTTGGTGGTGGTGAGTGTTATTGTTGGTGGTGGTAGTGAGTGTTATTGTTGGTGGTGGTGAGTGTTATTGTTGGTGGTAGTGAGTGCTATTGTTGGTGGAGGTGAGGCTATTGTTGTTGGTGGTGTGGTGAGGTTATTGTTGGTGGTGGTGAGTGTTATTGTTGGTGGTGGGTGAGTGTTATTGTTGGTGGTGGAGGGTGTTATTGCTGGTGGTGGTGAGTGCTATTGCTGGTGGTGGTGAGCAAGCATTGTTGGTGGTGAGTGTTGGTTGTTGGTGGAGGAGGGTGTTATTGCTGGTGGTGGCAAGTGCTATTGTTGGTGGTGGTGAGTGCTATTGTTGGGGTGAGCAAGTTGCTGGTGGTGGTGAGTGTTATTGTTGGTGGTGGTGAGTGTTATTGTTGGTGGTGAGTGTTATTGTTGGTGGTGGTGAGTGTTATTGTTGGTGGTGAGGTTATTGCTGGTGGTGGAGGGTGTATTGCTGGTGGTGGTGAGTGTTATTGTTGGTGGTGGTGAGTGTTATTGTTGGTGGTGGAGGGTGTTACTGTTGGTGCAGGTGGTTGTTGGTGGTGGTAAAGTGCTATTGCTGGTGGTGGTGAGCGCATTGTTGGTGGTGGTGAGTGTTATTGTTGGTGGTGGTGAGTGTTATTGTTGGTGGTGGTGGTGAGTGTTATTGTTGGTGGTGGTGTGAGTGTATTGTTGGTGGTGGTGAGTGTTATTGTTGGTGGTGGTGAGTGCTATTGTTGGTGGTGGTGAGTGTTATTGCTGGTGGTGGTGAGTGTTATGTTGGTGGTGAGTGCTATTGTTGGTGGTGAGTGTTATTGTTGGTGGTGGTGAGTGTTATTGTTGGTGGCAGAGTGTTGTTGGTGGTGGTGGAAGTACATTGCTGGTGGTGGTGAGTGTTTGTTGGTGGTGGTAGTGAGTGTTATTGCTGGTGGAGTGAGTGTATTGTTGGTGGTGAGTGTTATTTTGTTGGTGGTAGTGAGTGTTGTTGGTGGTAGTGAGTGTTATTGTTGTTGGTGGTAGTGAGTGTTATTGTTGGTGGTGGTGAGTGTATTGTTGGTGGTAGTGAGTGTTATTGTTGGTGGTGGGTGAGTGGTTGGTGGTAGTGAGTGTTATTGTTGGTGGTGGTAGTGAGTGTTATTGCTGGTGGTGGTGAGATATTGTTGGTGGTAGTGAGGTATTGTTGGTGGTGGTGAGTGTTATTGTTGGTGGTGGTGAGTGTTATTGTTGGTGGTGGTAGTGAGTGTTATTGTTGGTGGTGGTGAGTGTTATTGTTGGTGGTGGTGGTGGTGCGAGTGTTATTGTTGGTGGTCGTGAGTGTTATTGTTGTTGATGGTGAGTGTTATTATTGGTGGTAGTGAGTGTTATTGTTGGTGCTGGTGGTGAGTGTTATTGTTAGTGGTAGTGAGTGTTATTGTTGGTGGTGGTGGTGGTGGTGAGTGTTATTGCTGGTGGTACAGGTTGTACCTCTCTAGTACCGGCATTCTGTGGTCCGGAAACTCCCGTGGTCCGGAACGATTTTAGTTTGTTCAATAGGTAGATAGGCAGCTTTTTTTCTTTTTTTTTTACTTATCTGAATTATTATTATTATTACAGGAGTATTAAATTTTTGCCCCTCAGGCCCTAATGTGGGTCAGTGACCTATTCCCGGGTGGGCTAATCCCCTTAAAAAAAAAAAATAGCCGCGGGAAATTAAGGTTTGTTTACATCCGGCAGTTCGGCTGCTCTCTCTCTCTCTCTCTGCTTGTCTATACAGAGTACAACATTTAACCCTTCAATATATATGAGCAGTAAATAAGTGTTGCTTTCATATTCTTATGTAAAGTAATGACGATATATTTTCATATGTGCGCACTTACATACGAGCAGTCTCACTTTTTTTTTTACCATTAATGGTTAGCTACTTATATTGTTCCATTTATTAACATTAAATAACATTACAGGTACTTCAAGCAACCATATTCATTTTTTACATTAATTTTACTACAGCTAAACTCAGGGTCTTATTTTCTTCAGTTTTATATGTAGAACCAATCAGCACTGGTTTCGTAAGCTTTAACATAAACAATGCCGGCAGCCGTCTCGTCTCCTCTAATATTCCACGTATTATTAATAAATTGTATTGTTAATTTTGCACACACGTACATTAATTCAATAAAAACAAATTCAGAAACATTAATTAAAATATATATGAACAGTAAATAAGTGTTGCTTTCATATTCTTATGTAAAGTAATGATGATATGTTTTCACGTGTGCGCATGCGCACTTACATATGCGATCTCTCTTTTTCTTTACCATTATCGTTAGCTACTTCTATTGTTCCATTTATTAACATTAAATAACATTACTTAAAACAACCATATTAATTTACTACAGCTACAACCAAGGTCTTATTTTCTTCAGTTTTATATGTAGAACCAGTCAGTCACTGGTTTTGTAATCAACGAATACAATGCTGTGTCATTTCCTCGTGTGTTTTAATATTCTACGTATTATTAATGAATTGTATTGCTCATTTTGCACACAAACATTAATTCAATAAAAAAGACATTCAGTAATAAACAATAATGAATCTTTTGTACATAAGAGAAATGACGCTGTTTACACGATTATGCACGTCGTCTGCACGTTGGCGGGCCGTTCAAACCCGTCGAAATTCAAGTTTCCGCCGTCAAAATTTTTATTTATTTATTTTTTTGTGTTCCAATAAAATACGTTAAGAATTAAAAACTCGCGAAATTTGAGAAGCTACTATACGACATTTAACCCTTCAATATGTCTTCAAAGAGACCATGATGCAGAGAAAGTGGTGCTAGTGCTTCCAGGCTTAAGCACAAGTCACTATCTATCCAGGAAAAGGGTGAATTTCCATGGTCCGGCACCGGTCAGGTCCCGAGGTTGCCGGACTAGAGAGGTACAACCTGTAGTGAGTGTTATTATTGGTGGTAGTGAGTGTTACTGTTGGTGGTGGTGGTGAGTGTTATTGTTGGTGGTGGTGGTCGTGAGTGTTATTGTTGTTGATGGTGAGTGTTATTATTGGTGGTAGTGAGTGTTATTGTTGGTGGTGGTGGTGAGTGTTATTGTTGGTGGTGGTGAGTGTTATTGTTGGTGGTGGTGAGTGTTATTGTTGGTGGTGGTGAGTGTTATTGTTGGTGGTGGTGAGTGTTGTGTTGGTGGTAGTGGCGTTATTGTTGGTGGTAGTGAGTGTTGTTGTTGGTGGTGGTGAGTGTTATTGTTGGTGGTAGTGAGTGTTGTTGTTGGTGGTGGTGGTGGGAGGTGTTATTGTTGTTGATGGTGAGTGTTATTATTGGTGGTAGTGAGTGTTATTGTTGGTGAGGTGGTGGTGGTGTTATTGTTGGTGTTGGTGGTGAGTGTTATTGTTGGTGTTGGTGGTGAGTTTTATTGTTGGTGGTGGTGGTGAGTGTTATTGTTGGTGTTGGTGGTGAGTGTTATTGTTGGTGTTGGTGGTGAGTGTTATTGTTGGTGTTGGTGGTGAGTGTTATTTTTGTTGGTGGTGAGGGTTATTGTTGGTGATGGTGAGTGTTATTGTTGGTGGTGAGTGTTATTGTTGGTGGTGAGTGTTATTGTTGGTGGTAGTGGTGTTAACGTGATGACTGGCTGCCGTGATCAATGTGTGATCTGTGTTGCCATATTATTTTTTTATTTATACGTATATACTGAATAACTTAATGAAATAATGCAATTAAGATTAAAAACTTAACTGATGATAAAAATGATGTACAGTAGACTCGCAACTTTCGAGAGGGTTACGTTCCTGGGACTTCGCGTAAAGTCAGAAACACCCCCAAATCGCCCTTAAATCACTATATAATATACGTACATATATACTAGATCTCATAAATCACTACTTTTATGTGATACAGGTGATTAATTTTTATCTCTTGTGCAAAATATATGATGTCTATACAGTAGACTTGCAACTTACACATATTTTTCTTACGCGGTTTCAACTACAGTGGTCCCTCGGTTAATGAACACAATTCGTTCCAGAAGGTTGTTCGTTAACCGAAACCAATGTTTCATTGGGTTTTGGTTAATTGGTTCCAGCTCACCGAAAATTACCTGAAGTAAAAAAAAATGTTGTAAAGTACACTTACTTTGAGGTGTGTATGAAGAAGGCTGCTGGATGATGATGCTGATGTGAATTTGAAGTGGGAGGTGGAGGAGGAGAAGTAAGTGATGGTGGAGGAGAAGCATTTTACTGGTTCTTGGAAGGTGAGTCACCTTCCATGAAAATGTCAGGAACCTCTGGACTGACATATTCTCCAGCAGGAACATCTTCTCTCATTCTTGAAGTGGAAGACTGAGGGGTAGCATCTGTTTCCCGATGCCTTTTAGTAAAGAAACTGTCAAATTTGGGTTGTGGGGCATTTCTCGTCCTCATCATTAACTGATGTTTGAAGGAGACCACTCTGTCCTCAACATTACACAAAATAGGTTCTGTTGTTTCCACATCTGGGTGCCTTGAAGCCAGTTTCCTGAACTTAGCCCAGTAGTGAACAACATCTTTTAAATCTGAAGTAGACATATGGTCATCACTTTCCCTTTCCTCCTCACCACTGTCAGCCTCCAACATCTCATCCAGTTGCTGCAAGTCATCAGGAGTAAGTTCCTGCTCATGAGACATCACAAGTTCTTCCACATCATCCTCATCCACTTCAAGGCCCAATGACTGACCAATGGACACAATCCCCTTGTCCAACTCTGCTTCTTCTTCAAATCCCTCAAAATTATGAACTGCTGATGGCCTCAGTGCTTTCCATGCAGAATTGAGGGATCTAATGGAGACTTCTTGCCATGATGACACAATCAATTTTACAGCCTCCAGGATGTTAAATTGTGTCTTCCAGAACTGTGTCAGTGTTAGCTCAGGATGAGTGGAAGTTGCCTGATAACACCCCCTGAACATTTTCTTCATGTACAACTTCTTGAAGTTGCTGGTCACATTCTGGTCCATTGGCTGCATGATTGATGTAGTGTTGGGAGGCAAAAACAACACTGACAAAGTCAAATTCAGCCTCCAAAGTGCTGGCAAGTTCAGGGTCATGACCAGGGGCATTATCCATGAGGAGAAGAGCCTTTAAAGGGAGTTTATTGGTAGTTAGGTAGCTCTTGACAGAAGGACAAAACACCTCAGCAGCCCATTCATTAAAGAGCTGTCTTGTCACCCATGCCTTACGGTTGGACTTCCAATAAACTCCAAGCTTTCCTCTTACCACTTTTTGTTGCTTGAACACCCTGGGGTTCTCAGAGTGGTAGACAAGCATAGGCTTCAGTCGGAAATCCCCTGAAGCATTGGCACCAAGCAATAGAGTGAGACAGTCTTTCATGGGTTTATGCCCAGGTAAAGAAGCTTCATCTCTGGTGATGAATGTTCTTTTGGGCATCTTTCTCCAAAACAGCCCAGTTTTGTCCACATTGAACACTTGCTGTGGAAGATAATTTTTTTCATCCACCAGTTTGTTAAAGTCCTCTACAAACTTTGCTGCTCCTTCTTTATCTGCACTTGCAACCTCACCATGCCTAATAATATTGAAAATGTCACTTATTTTCTTGAATTTTTTAAACCAGCCCTTGCTTGCCTGAAAGTCTTCGAACTCTGTGCCAGAAGAACCAGGTTGATCTAACTTTAAATGTTCGTAAATCTCCCTGGCTCTTTCACAAGTAAATTCTGTAGAGACTGAATCACCTTTCATTTGCTATTCCCTGATCCAAATGAGAAGTAACCTCTCTGTTTCTGATATCAATGATCTACCTTTAAACAGTCTGGTAGATTTGTCTCTCACTTTCACTTCTTTGAACTTGTGTTTCTCTGCAAGAATTGTCGACACAGTTGATGCCGACATGCCATAGTCTTTTCTAAGCACATTTGTTCTAGTGCCCTGTTCATGTTTCTTTATGATTTCCTGCTTTACCTGGATTGAAATAACTTTTCTCGATTTCTTTGGAGCCATGCTGGATTCGATTTCTTGAAATAAACACTGCACTGCAATATATATTATCAATATGTAAAATATATTTCAAAATGACCAATAATTTGATTGGAAAAACAGAAAAAAAGCGTTCATGTTGAAGAGTCTCAAACAAGATGTTCCTTCCACTGAACCGATAAACAAACTGACGCCAAGCTTGGTGTGTTGAGTGGCTGTTTGGCGCGCAAAAAACTAGTTTCCTGTACTTCAGTTATGTTCAATAATTGTTAAAATGACTAAAAAATTTAATATTAAACTTTTAAAATTATTGAATAGTACAACCTTCTTGATATTTACAAAAATGGTAACGAATTTAAGCCCTAGAACCGATTACTGTACAGTGGTCCCTCAGTTAACGAGCACAATCCGTTCTAGATGGTTGCTCGTTAATTGAAAAACCCGTTAACCGAAACCATTGTTTCAATGGGTTTTTGGGTAATTGGTTCCAGCTCACCGAAAATTGCCTAAATTCAACGAAAAAGGTAGAAAAGTACACTTACTTTGAGGTGCGTATGTAGAAGGCTCCTGGATGATGATAATGATGATGGGAATTAGAAAGGGGGTGGAGGAGAAGGGAGAAGAGAAGGCATTGGGGTGGAAGAGAAGTCACCCCATGGCGCCATTTCACCCATAAAATTTTAGTTCTCTTGGTGTAATTCAAGATTATTTTCTTTAAATCAACACTGCACTGCATTAAATATTGTCAATATGTAAAATGAATTTTTAAATGACCAAATATTTGCTTGCAAACACAGAAAAAAGGCGTTTAGTTGAAGAGAGTCTCAAGCAAGATGTTCCCTCCACTGAAAAGACACAAAGACTGACGCCTGTATGCTGTGTTGGCAAGCTGGATGGCATGCCACAAACTAGTGACCATACCTTAAATTATGTTCAATGGTTGTTAAAATGACAAAAAAATTTAATATTAAACTTTTAAAATGATTGAATAGTATAAACTTCTTGATATTTACTAAAAGGGTAAGGAATTTAAGCCCTAGAACCGATTACTCTATTGGCGGACTAATACTACAGCTGGTGGACCACCAAATGCAAGCTAAAACATGTGGAGGTCGGCTCGTAAGAAACTCGTTAATCGAGGGATTGCTCGTTAACCGAAGTTTAGAATCTTATGGAAGGTAACTCGTTAACCGAAATCTCGTTAACCGAGGCGCTCGTTTACCGAGGGACCACTGTATTGGCGGACTAATACTACAGCTGGTGAGCAGCCAAATGCAAGGAAAAACATGTTGGGGAAAATTCGTAAGAAATTCGTTAACCGAAAATTTTTTGTTAACCGAAGTGAAGAATCTTATGGAAGGTAATTCGTTAACCGAGGGATCACTGTACAGTACAGGTGCTCCCCGACTTACGATGGGGTTAGGGACCCAAATCCAGGTCGTAAGTCCGACATAGATAAAAAATAAATAAATAAAAAAATAAATCCAATTTTTTTTTTTAAATAAAAAATCTACATTGAAATACAGTACAGTAAAAGTAATAAATAATGAGGAATGGATACAGTACAGTGAAAGTAATAAATACAGTGAAAGTAATAAATAATGAGGAATGGATACAGTGTGGCTGAGCACTTACCTTTAATGTAGTCAGCTGAATGCACACGGGGCCCCCATAATTTTCTAATTATACATGGAGACTACATTAACTGGAAACGTTTCGGTGTAGAAAATGCGTGCGTCATTTGGAAAAAAATAAATAAAAAAAAAATGGTCACAACTGCGGCGGTCGTAAGTCCCGACGGTCGTAAGTCCAAGCAGTCGTAAGTCGGGGATTACCTGTATATGTGAATTACCCTGGGCGTTAGGTTAAAATTTTGAATTTCAAACTCAAAATTATTAAAAAAAATTTTGTCTGGTGCAAACTATTGCATGTTTAGCATTTATATATTCAAATTAATCACTATCTTATAAGAATCCCAACAATGAAAATTATATTCTCCCAGGTCAGCTCAGTGACATTTTATAAGCAAAAAACCAAAACTCACTCTACAGGACATAAATGGTGGTACCCCACTTAACGCGGTCAATTGAACCCAGAGGGTCCCGCGTTAAGTGAAAACCGAGTTAAGTGAATAACAGAACATATGGGATTAATTCCAATAGAACCCAGCCCGACCCCCAAACTCCACTTTTTGACGACAAATAACTATGTTGTAGTAAAAATAACATCTTAATTTTATGATGGTACATGCACACAATTAATACTTAAGAGAAATACAGTCGCCAAGTTAATGTCCATTCAAATAATGGACTCAACTCCCTCCCCCTCTCACACTACAGTACACAGCCAGCTAACAGATGGTCGGTCGGTCCCTCCCTCCCCCCCCCCACCCCCCACCAACCGTCCCAAGGAGATGTGTGGGATAACCTCAAACTAAAGTTAGGAAAATATAATTGACATTGCTGGATTCCTTGTAAGACCAGGAATATTTTGAATATAAATGTCATATATTTTTCACAAAAGATAACATACTTACTCAGATTAAACATTTTATCTAAAAATTGTATGTTTAATGCAAAAAATATGTTGTTTATATTCAAAATGATCACCAAATTATAAGAATTCCAGCAATGTAAATTATATTCTGGCCGGATAATTTGTATGAATTTTATGAGCTAAAACAAATATCTACAGTTAA
Source organism: Homarus americanus (assembly GCF_018991925.1). Classification (NCBI taxonomy): domain Eukaryota; kingdom Metazoa; phylum Arthropoda; class Malacostraca; order Decapoda; family Nephropidae; genus Homarus; species Homarus americanus. The sequence continues at coordinate 44,266 of NW_024747576.1, read as the reverse complement.
TAAAAAAAAAAATATATTCTTCAACACTATCTGTCAATCAAAGTACCCCACCTTGCCTCCCCCCCTCTTCCAACCGCGCGGTCAGTCCCAACCCTCCCCCCACCCCCCACCAATCCTCCATTCAAGAGTTTTTAACATTTAGTAATAAATAATACCTCAGATTAAAGTTAGGATAATATAATTGACATTGCTGGATTCCTTGTAAGACCAGGAATATTTTGAATATAAATGTCATATATTTTGGACAAAAGATAACATACTTACTCAGATTAAACATTTTATCTAAAAATTGTATGTTTAATGCAAAAAATATGTTGTTTATATTCAAAATGATCACCAAATTATAAGAATTCCAGCAATGTAAATTATATTCTGACCGGGTAATTTGTATGAATTTTATGAGCTAAAACAAATATCTTCAGTTAAAAAAAAATAATTCTTCACCGGGTAACAGATGGTCGGTCGGTTGGTCCCTCCCTCCCCCCCACCCCCCACCAACCGTCCCAAGGAGATGTGTGGGATAACCACTAAATTTTAATAAATAATACCTCAAACTAAAGTTAGGATAATATAATTGACATTGCTGGATTCCTTGTAAGACCAGGAATATTTTGAATATAAATGTCATATATTTTGGACAAAAGATAACATACTTACTCAGATTAAACATTTTATCTAAAAATTGTATGTTTAATGCAAAAAATATGTTGTTTATATTCAAAATGATCACCAAATTATAAGAATTCCAGCAATGTAAACTATATTCTGGCTGGGTAATTTGTATGAATTTTATGAGCTAAAACAGGCAGTCAGGCAGGGTGGCGGGTGGGGGGTGGTGCGAATCTAAAAATAGCTCTCGAGCCGGACACTCACCGCGTTGCTGTGGAAAAATCCGCGTTAAGTGAAAGTTCAGCTTTGGCAAGGCACCGCGTATATGCGAAAACGCGTTAAGTGAAAGCGCGTTAAGCGGGGTAATACTGTATAATATATATATAAATAAATAAATAAATAAATAAATAAATAAATATATACTTCAGAAGACCTCTGTACAGCTGTCAAACACATCACCTCCCCCATTTTCCCAGTCAGAGTTTGGTGATCTTAGCTTAAAGTTTTTATCTTATAAAATATCACAGACTAATGTTAGCAGAATATAAATTGCATTGCTAGAATCCTTGCAAGACAGCGAATAATTAGAATCGAGACATCATATGTTTTGCACGAGATAAAAATTTTATTACATTATTGTAGTACATTTTAGTAATGTACAAGTTTTTCAACTGTATTTTGGGGTAGATTTACATAAATTTATTCATTTATTTTTAATCATTTACATGCACACACCATCCTAAAAAAAGGTAAAAGAAATAATTGTCCTAAGTGCAAACCTGTACTCTACTAAAATGTTCTAATTTATTAACACAATTGCACTAGACATAATTTTCTTTTTAAATTTGGAGTTTGAAATTGGAAATTGTAACCTAACCCCTGGGGTAATCCGCTTATAGTTGAAACTGAGTAAGAAAAATATGTGTAGGTTGCGAGTCTACTGTTTGTGACTGATGTTAATTTGTCAAGCCAACCTTTATAAGGCATTCTATTACATTAATGTGTGTGTGGTTGTTGAATGAACAGCTGACACCCTCCGTGTGGTTGTGTGGGTGACAGCAGTGCATGACTCTTGTACAGTACATACAGTACTTTTAATTCAGGAAATATGCTGATTTTTTAGAAAGTTAGATTTATTGAGTTAAATTATCATACATTTTTCACATTGGTTCAACATGTCTAAATGTACAGTCGCAGTCAAAGGTAATCATCCACTCCACCACTTATTTTATGTTTATTATTATGTGTCATTCATTTTCTTAGTTATCATTTTTCGGGTTGTTCAGGTTTTAGACCGGTAATTAGATTTCTATAATAACATTGATATGAGGAGAAATATTGATTACAAAGGTGAAAATCACATTTATTTTTAATATTTACCAACACAGGTCATACAGAATCTCAATAGCCCGTCCAATGATCCTCTTCGCCTATCAATTGTAGTCTCCCCGTCCTAAAATTACAGATATATAATTTATGTGATATATGAGTTCAAACATGTCTTGTTTACATTACACACACAAAATTAGTCATTTTAATACAGGTTGACAATCTCTTACCCAAAATCCTTGGGACCTGATACATTTCGGTTTTTAGAATTTTTCGGATTTCAGATTTTTTTTTTTTTTTTTTCTACAGGGATCAGCCCACCCGGGCACAGGTCACTGACCCACATCGGGGCCTGGGGCCTAAAATATAATAATAATAATAATAATAATAATAATAATAATAATAATAATAATAATAATAATAATAATAATATTATTATTAATTCATAGGTCTAGGTCATGTTTCTCACTTTTGATCTTTTTTTCATTCTTGTACAGTAGTACCCCGCTTAACGCAGTCAATAAAACCCACAGGGTACCGTGTTAAGTGAAAACCACGCTAAGTGAACAACAGAACATATGGGATTAATTCCAATAGAAACTGGCCCGACCCCAAACTCTACTTTTTCCGACACAATACCTATGTTCTAGTAAAAATAACATCTCTTAATTTTATGATGGTACATGCACAAAATTAATACTTAAGAGAAATAGAGAAATACAGTCGCCAAGTTAAAGTCCATTCAAATAATGGACTCAAGCCCCTCCCCCTCTTCTCACACTACACTGCTGGCTCTTCCCTCTCTGAGAAATTTTTTGGGGGAAAACCACTAAATTTTAATAAATAATACCTCAAACTAAAGTTAGGATAATACAATTGACATTGCTGGATTCCTTGTAAGACCAGGAATATTTTGAATATAAATGTCATATATTTTGCACAAAAGATAACATATTTACTCAGAGTAAACATTATATCTAAAATTTGTATGTCTAATGCAAAATCTATGATGTTTATATTCAAAATGATCACCAAATTGTAAGAATTCCAGCAATGTAAATTATATTCTGGCCGGGTAATTTTTATGAATTTTATGAGCTAAAACAGGCAGGGTGGGGGGTGGGGCGAATCTAAAAATAGCTCTGAGTCGGACACTCTGCGCGTATACGTGGAAAAAACCCGCGTTAAGTGAAAGTTCAGCTCTGGCGAGGCACCGCGTATACGTGAAATCGCGCTAAGCGAAACCGTGTTAAGCGGGGTATTACTGTATTTATTATTATTATTATTTCATTATTACAGTATTATTGTTATTATTACAGTATTATTATTTTATTTTTGTGTATTTTTTATTAAAATTTTTATTTACTATGAATAATTATTATTATTACTGTATTATCATTATTATTATTACCTGTATTATTATAATTATTATTACTATTACATTTTCACCCCCAGGCCCCGATGTGGGTCAGTGACCTGTGCCCGGGTGGGCTAATAATAAAAGAAAAAAAGAACAATAAATAAAAAAATTGCTCCACAAAATTTTTTCGGTTTTCAGAGATTTTCGGTTTTCGGAATTTCGGATAAAGGGTTGTCAACCTGTACAGTACAGGTGCTCTTCTACTTAAGAACGTTCAAATTACAAACTTTCAGAGATACAAACATCATCACTGAGAGGGGTTACCTGCCAGAACAGGTGTTTAATGTGGATGAGACTGGATTGTTTTGAAGAAAATTCCAGATAGAACAAACATTACCTAAGAGGAGAAGAGTGAGCCAGGTTTTAAGGCTGTATTAAAGGGTATAGGTGTACTAAATATCCATAATCTTTTCATTTTTTACAATTTGTTTGGTATCTAAAAGAGTAAAGTTGGACTTACAAACAAGCCTCAGGAACGTAACTGAATTGTAAGTAGAGGAGCACCTGTATATTAAATGAGAGTAAAAAATCAAGCATACTCACAGCAGCCAGCTTCCCACATTCCCAGAGACTCCCCCCAATGAGTTAACCAACATCTCACAGTGACCCCATCCTCCCTTGCTATTTCTTACACATAGCCAGCCTTATGCAAACCAATAATTTGCCTGTGACTCGCCAGTTAACTATCTTCCAAATGCAGTTATTGCATGCTTGATGCATTAAGTACAGTAGTAGTATCAGTAGTATACTATACTGCAGTTACATGCACAAAATATGTTTCCCCTTAAAAAACAGTTTAAAATAAATATATGTATGAAGTTTATTGAAATTTTTCCCTCCCAAAGACAAAAGAAATCCTTGTAAAATAGGGGTGTATCTTATGCGGCGGTGAGTCTTTTATGACGACAAATACGGTATATTCTTCATATACTAAATAAACATGGAGCAATGGTGCATTAAAACTAATAGCTAGTACAGTACATATTTTTTTCCAGAATACTATGTGAAGCAGGGACTACTCGGGTGACTCTAAAAAGTTTCCTCATAGCTGCGGGTAGTTTGAGTTTTCGTGGTACTTCTCAACTGTTCCGTGCCAGCAACTCAATCATCCCATATTTAATGCAGAAAGATGGGTCATCCAGGTAAGGTTTACCTTAAGTTTAGTTAGACTGAATAGTATAAGGTGTATTAGATTTTAAATATTAAGGATGTGTAGATTTACAAAGAGCAGCTGTGGAAATTTACAATGGGGACTATGTGTAATATTTTAGCTAGGTCCATGATGTCCAACCCAACGTGTTTAAACATAATGGTTAGGCTACGACATTGGTTTTTCTTACTTAACTTAGTCAGTTCAGATTGACTCGTGTATATATGTTTACCAAAGCATGTAGGTTTGGATCCAGGGAATCATAAATTGCAGTGGCTGTGGAATAATCCAAAACTTAGTGATATCCTTCATGATAGCCATTGCCAAAGGGGAAAGTAGAAGTCACAACTACCACTGAAAACTTGGAAGTAAAGAGTCATGATATTACCCCTCACTATCCTCACTGTAGCTATCAACCTCATCAAAGAAAGTTGCTTCTGCCTGCTGACTGTATTTCTATTATGAAAAGAAGCCAAGTATAGTACTTGGCTTGATATGTTGTCCATTGAGGTTGTTGGACTGAGCTCCTTTGTTGTACCGTATATCTCGGCTTATAAGAGGGAATTTGAACATTAAAAACAATCTGCCCAAAGTTAGGGGGTCGTCTTAATCACCAAGTATAAAATTCTTACCTCTTAAATATTGTGGTTTAATGTGTCAAGAGTGGTGATGGAAACATCGTAAGCCACTCACAAGCTCCTACCACTAATTATTTTATACTGAAACTTACGTTTGGCAAGCTGGATTCAAATTAAGATTCCCGGTATATTAAAATAATAAAAATGTATTATAAACCTGTCTAACATACCGTAAAAGAACATCATACCCCTGTAATAAACACAGCTATCATCACACACCCCTCCCCACACCCCCCCATTTGCCAGTGAGGAGACAAGAAAGGGAAAGTGACTGCGAGATTGGGCTATTTATAGCTGTGGAGGTGGTAAGTAATGCATATCGGTATATTTACTGATAATAATACTTATCTCCTTTAAATAATTAATTTAAAATTTATTTTTTTACAAGGAATATTCAGTAAATGACAGCATTAATTCTTGAAACTACCGACAGTTAAATACAGACGCTTAAGTGACGTCACTAGTGTTTATACTACACCAGCTGGTAACATTTGATGCCATTACTTGAAGTGAATTGGCATTATTTTAAGTAAATAACCATAAATAAATACAAAAAGTAAAAAAAAATCAAAAGTGAGAAATAATATACTGTATGTATGTTGTGTTGTCAAAGTTAGAGGAACAATTGAAACTGCAATTGTGTGTAAATGAGGCAGAAAGTCAGGTCAGGCTGAACCTGGGACTTGGTCACAATTTTCGTGATGCCATATGGCAGCAGGGTCTACTATTAGACAACACATTATGCTTCCAATATCTTCCCAGGTGGTAGTATCTACCTGTTTGGTAGCTGCCTACTACCTACACAATTTTTAGTAATATTACTTTGATACATGATAAATTAGACAAACAATGAAAATAAACATCAAATTTAATTACCAAGACTCTTCCCATTGGCAGCTGTAAGAAGAGGGGGAGATGGGCTATTTTTATCCCGTCTTTGTGTCTGAAGTGGCCAGTAATACCATATATTTACTGATCATAATACTTATCTCCTATAAATAATTAATTTAAAATTAATTTTTTACATAGAATATTCAGTAAATGACTTTTAAATAAATAAACAAATAATTCGGTAAATCTATTTCAAGTAAATGGAAAGTAAGCAAACAAATGTTATTTACCACCACCCTTCCCTCTGGCTCAGGGTGAGATGGAGGGGAGATAAAGAAGGCTATTTATAGCCCGTCTTTGTGTTTGAAGTGACCAGTACCCTAATGCACCATAAATAATTCATTTAACATTTATTTTTTTTACATATATTTTGTTGTACAGGTAGTTCTGCTATAACGCGATAATTGTGTTCTTGTAAAATATCGTGTTATAGAAAATCGCGTAATAGAAATAACAGGGCTTATGGAGAAAATAGGGTTAGGTGCAGATTACTCGAAATCGAAAAAATTTGGTAGTTAGCCTAACACAAAGGATAGCACAGTCTAAATAAATGTTACATTCATATCTAATAATGAAATCATACAGTAAATGTAACACTTTACCTTGAAAAACTATGAATGTAACTTGATGGGGGAGAAGGGTGATTTTGAGGTTGATAACATCGAGCTTCTCTTCAAGTGTTATATCCTTTCTTTTACGATCATCACCGGAAATTCTATCACCAGAACGCTTCTTGGAGATATTCTTCTTTACCATATTCACAATTAATACCACAAAATTGGAGAAATAGTAAGCAAAAATCGCGTTATAGCAAACAAGCGTTCACGTTATACAAATATCATTCCTAATTCATAAATCGCGTTAGAGATTATTCGCGTTATCAAAACACGCGTTATAGCAGAACTCACTATATATATATATATATATATATATATATATATATATATATATATATATATATATATATATATATATATATATATATATATATATATACACACACACCTAGACCCCGACTTACGACTGCGACTTACGACCGTTGGGACTTACGACCGCCAGTCAGATATAGATTTAAAAAAAAAAATTTTTAAATGACACACGCATTTTCTATACCGAAACGTTTCCAGTTAATGTAGTCTCCATGTATAATTAGAAAATTATGGGGGCCCCATGTGCATTCAGCTGACTACATTAAAGGTTAAGTGCTCAGTCACACAGTATCCATTCCTTATTATTTATTACTTTCACTGTACTGTATCCATTCATCATTATTCATTACTTTTACTGTACTGTATTTCATTGTAGATTTTTTATTAAAAAAAAACAAATTTTTTTTTTTATCTATGTCGGACTTACGACCATGTCGGACTTACGACCTGGATTTGGGTCCCTAACCCTGTCGTAAGTCGGGGTCTAGCTGTATATATATATATATATATATACAGTGTGTATATATATATATATATATATATATATATATATATATATATATATATATATATATATATATATATATATATATATATATATATATATATATATATATACAGTTAACCCTCACTTTACGCGGTTAATGTAACCCGGAGGGTACGCCGGAAAGTGAGGAACGCGTAAAGTGAATAACATAACATATGGGATTAATTGAAATAGAGTCCAGGCCGACCCCCAAACTCCACTTTTTGACGACACACAACTATGTTGTAGTAAAAATATTATCTTAACTTTATGATGGCATGGACACACAATTAATAATTAAGAGAAATATCAATAATATTAGGTTTTTTAACACTTACATTAGTAGAAAAGATGGCTGGGCACACGGGGATGGGCGGTTGGTTCCGAGGCAGAGGGCAGATTATTGGCCCTCACCTGTATCACTTGTATCAATTGTATCACTATCCACCACAGAGGCTTGCAGGGCCTCTTTGTCAAACCCCCCAAAGTTCATATAAGTCCATATCCTCACTATAATTATCACTATCACTGACTTGGGCCGGCTGTAGTGGGTGGCGGGTGAAGAACTGGTAATGTTTTGATGACTGGGCGACCTTGTGCGCAACATTTTCGCGCCTCTTACACAACATGGCGGATGGCGGGAGGTTTGGATCCAAAAATGGCGCGGCTTACCAGCCGCTCTCCGCGTAATGGGGTACACGCACCGCGGAATGTGAGCATGTTAGGTTAAGGCAGGGCACCGCGTTAACGGTGAACCGCGGAATGCGGGACCGCGTAATGTGAGGGTTGACTGTTGGGACAGGCCAGGAATCCAATGCTCTGTTTGTTCATTTGAGGGATAACAAGCATTGCATTGACTGGGATAATGCCTCCTCAATATTACCATGTAATTCAATTGATAGTAGGAACATCATAGAATCTAGTCTTATTAAACATACCGAAGCATTCAACATGAATTTGAGTAACGGCATGTACAAGCTGGACAATTTTGTAATTAAGAAGATTTGTGATCAGGTGAGAAGGCCGGGTCACTTGACCATCTGACCTGACCACCAACCGTTGTGTGCTATTTAAAGATTAGTAGGGTCATTACCTAATACCTGACCATTGTGGACCTGGTCTCACCCTCCTCTGTATATATACACCTTGATTTGTATTACTCTCTCTAGTCTGTACTCACCCCTGAAGATGTGAATTACACGAAAGCGCTTGGGAACTTCGTGTTTTCTTCTTTCCTTGTGGTTATCAGCATATATATATATATTGGGACAAAGAAAACTTAACGCGTTTTATCATATACGCGGTGCCTCGCCAGAGCTGAACTTTCACTTAACACGGATTTTTTCCACATATACGCGGTGCCTCGCCAGAGCCGAACTTTCACTTAACGCAGGTTTTTTCCACGTATACGCGCAGAGTGTCCGACTCGAGAGCTATTTTTAGATTCGCCCAACCCGCCACCCTGCCTGACTGCCTGCCTGCCTGTTTTAGCTCATAAAATTCATACAAATTACCCGGCCAGAATATAATTTACATTGCTGGAATTCTTACAATATGATGATCGTTTTGAATATAAACATCATATATTTTGCATTAGACATACAAATTTTAGATATAATGTTTACTCTGAGTAAATATGTTATTTTTTGTGCAAAATATATGACATTTGTTTTCAAAATATTCCTGGTCTTACAAGGAATCCAGCAATGCCAATTATATTATCCTAACTTTAGTTTGAGGTATTATTTATTACTAAAAAGGTAAATATTCTGGTTTTCCCACACATCTGGTAGGGAGGGTTGGTGGGGGTGGGGGGAGGGAGGGACCGACCGACCATCTGTTACGGTGTGAAGAATATATATTTTTTTTTATTAACTGAAGATATTTGTTTTAGCTCATAAAATTCATACAAATTACCCGGTCAGAATATAATTTAAATTGCTGGAATTCTTATAATTTGATGATCATTTTGAATATAAACATCATAGATTTTGCATTAGACATACAAATTTTAGATGTAATGTTTACTCTGAGTAAATATGTTATCTTTTGTGCAAAATATATGATATTTATATTCAAAATATTCTTGGTCTTACAAGGAATCCAGCAATGTCAATTATATTATCCTAACTTTAATCTGAGGTATTATTTAATACTAAATGTTAAAATTTAGTTTTTTCACCAAACACCTCTTGAAGGGAGGATTGGTGGGGGGTGGGGTTGGGACTGACCGCGCAGTTGGAAGAGGGGGGAGGTATGGTGGGGTACTTTGATTGACAGATAGTGTCGTGAAGAATATTTTTTTTTTTATTAACTGAAGATATTTGTTTTAGCTCATAAATTTCATACAAATTACCCGGTCAGAATATAATTTACATTGCTGGAATTCTTATAATTTGATGATCATTTTGAATATAAACATCATGGATTTTGCATTAGACATACAAATTATAGATATAATGTTTACTCTGAGTAAATATGTTATCTTTTGTGCAAAATATATGACATTTATATTCAAAATATTCCTGGTCTTACAAGGAATCCAGCAATGTCAATTGTATTATCCTAACTTTAGTTTGAGGTATTATTTATTAAAATTTAGTGGTTTCCCCCAAAAATTTCTCAGAGAGGGAAGAGCCAGCAGTGTAGTGTGAGAAGAGGGGGAGGGAGTTGAGTCCATTATTTGAATGGACATTAACTTGGCGACTGTATTTCTCTATTTCTCTTAAGTATTAATTGTGTGCATGTACCATCATAAAATTAAGATGTTATTTTTACTAGAACATAGGTATTGTGTTGGAAAAAGTGGAGTTTGGGGGTCAGGTGGTCTCTATTTCATTTAATCCCATATGTTATGTTATTCACTTTACGCGTTTCTCACTTTCCGCGGTACCCTGTGGGTTACATTAACCGCGTAAAGTGAGGGTTGACTGTTTCAAATGTAATGAACAAAAATATATGTACAGTATCTATAAATACACTTTAATAAATGAATACTTTATGTTTTACATCATCCTGTGCTACCATACCATGGATTTGGCTACTTTGGGCTTGCAATGATGACGCAAGAGATCTGCCCTAGCAACTGTACCGACACTCACAGTTGGTGGTGCGTTGGTGCATCATTTCCATTGTTTACTGGTAGTTACTGGAAAATATTTTTCAACTTAACGAAACTATTACCCATTTAGAGGTCGACCCTCAATTTTTTGCCAAATAATTTGGTCTTAAAAACTCGAACTACACACAGGTATATACGGTAAATAATGACATGGAGGGGGGGGGACCAGGGTTTTTTTTTCGGGGCAGCACATATACGCGTAACATCTACGGGTATATCTGTTACGTAACCCCCGCGTATGTTAAGGGCCTACTGTATGTTGTGTTGTCAATAGTAAGAGAAACAATTGAGACCCTGCAATTGTGTGTAAATGAGGCAGACAGTCAGATCAGCAACCTGGGACTTGGTCACAATTTTTGTGATGCCATATGGCAGCAGGGTCTACCATTAGACAATACATTATGCTTCCACTATCTTCCCAGGCAGTAGTACCTCCTTGTTTGGTAGCTGCCAACTACCTACTACTATAGTCTCTCCTCGACTTACGACGGGGTTCCGTCCCGACGACCAGGTCGTAAGTCGAAAAGGCCAAAATAATACATAGAAATTCTAAAATGGGTGTCTGCTTTTCTTCTCAGCACCACGAGAACTCTCACTTTTACGCGTGACAGCCATTTTAAATGGAATTACAAACAAAAATTTTGTCAGTACACAGTGTGATCACTAAGGTCGGGACTCGAAAATACGTATAGTAATACCCCGATTTACGCGGTCAATTGAACCTTCGGAGTAGGGCGTAAAACGAAAAACGCGTAAATGGAATAACAGAACATATGGGATTAATTGAAATAGAGACTGGGCCGACTCCCAAACTCCACTTTTTCCGACACATGTACGTACGTTGTAGTAAAAAAAAGCATCTTAACTTTATGATGGTATGCACACACACATAATATAGAAGAGAAATATCAATAAGAGAATAATATACTGTACCAGGTAAAAGAAAAATCAAGGCTTAACACTTACGTCAGGTTAGGTTAGGTTAGAAAAAATCAAGGTTTAACACTTAAGTAAGGTTAGGTTATGTTTTAAAAAATCAAGGTTTAACACTTACCTAAGGTTAGGTTATGTTAGGAAAAATCAAGGTTAGGTTTAACACTTACGTTAGTAGAAGAGATGGGTCGGCGTACGGGAATGGCGGCTGGTTCCGAGGCAGAGGGCAGACTACTGGCCCTCAGGTGAGTCACCATCACTGTCCTCCACATTTGTCAGGGCGTCCCTGACAAATCCCTCAAAGTCACCATCACTGTCTCTGTCACTATCACTGGCTTGGGCTGGCTGTGGTGGGTTGCGGGCGAAGAACTCGGTAATGCTTTGTTGACGGCTAGTGTTGATGTTGTCGTGATACACCTTGATGTACGGCTTCATAGCCTGCAACAGCTGGGTAGTGAAGACTTCATACCAGTTATCGTTAGGGTCGTCGGAAAGGAGGAGCTTCAGTTTCTCTGCACACTCGATGGCTCCCCTTACATTACCATGCATTAACTTGCGTTCTTCTCGGGATGACGCACCACCTGCCTCTTCACTGACGTGATCGTCTTCTAACATCTCGTTGGCAGTCACCTCAGGATCCCTGATCACCTCCCTGGATGTCTTCGTTGGTGGTCTCGGAGAAGCCTGCAGCTGTAACACTCTGTGCAGCTTCTCTTGCAAGGTCCACTGCCACTGCAACAGACTGAACCTCACCAGTCACAGGTTGACTCTGCCTCCATGCGTGACGAACCGTTGCTACAGACAGCTGATCCCATGCCTCCACCAAGAAGTCCACACCTTTCTTGACGTTAAATTTCTTCCAAAAGTGTTTCATGAGAACTTTTTGATCCGCCAACTGTTGTTCTTCGTCCTCGTCGCTTTTTGCTATCGGTGTCACCCAGGTTACGCAACTCATCCTTGGTGTTGGTACAGTCGTTCAGGAGCTTAAACTTCTTTGCAGAGTATGCAGCTTTCACATTGCAGATTAATTCTTGGTCCATGGGCTGGACTAATGACGTAGTGTTGGTAGGAAGGAAGACCACTTTTACGTTGGGGTGACGATCCAACAGTAGGGGCGAGTGTCCTGGTGTGTTGTCAAGGAGCAACAAAATCTTGAATGGAACATTCTGTTGTTCGCAGAATTTCTTCACATCGGGAACGAAACAGTCATCAAACCAGGAGAGGGACAGAGCAGAGAACATCCACGCCTTACATGCGGTCAGCCATTGGACATTTAGCTTGGTCATGTCCACATTCTTGTAGGCGTGCGGCTTGCGGGCTCTGTGGATCACCGATAACTTGAGTTTACAGGAAGCGGAGGCATTGGTGGTAAACAGGATGGTGATGCTCTCCTTCTGCAACTTCCGACACTTGCTGGCAGACTAGACAACGAAGGTCTTGGAAGGTAGCTTTTTCCAAAACAGACCTGATTCGTCCATGTTGAACACCTGGTCGTCGGTGTACTGTCCTTCCTACATAATGTCACTTAAGAACGGAGGAAAATCCCTAGCCGCAACATGGTCAGCACTCGCTTCTTCACCACCAATTTTAATGTTGGTGATCTTGTTCCTCTTGTTAAACCTTTGCAGCCACCCAGAGGAAGCTTTGAAGGGTTTGGGCTCTGCAATTCCCATCTTACGTGACACTGTTGCGTACAGTTCTCGTGCGTACTCCTCAACTGACCGCATGTCGACTGCCATGTTCCGTCTTGCCTGACGAATCAAGTAACACACAAGTAAATATTCTGTCTTGAGAAGCACCTTGTTCTGGCAATGCTTGATCATTGAAGCACCTGCAGACTTTGTGATGTTCATGTGATCTTTTATCTTGGCTGCATCCTTCTTTATCATCTGCATCTTAGATTCGTTCACACCATGCTGGCGCGCCAAATCAACTTGTCTTATTCCTTTCTCCAACTCTTGAATGCTCTTGTACTTCACATCGTAGCTTAGGGCACATCGTATCTTCTTTGGCTTAGGGCGGCTGGGTCCAGGTAATGCAAGGTTTTTCTGTGGTGGTGGTGGTCCGGTGGCAGCCATTCTTACGGAACAATAGATACTTGTATACACGGTGTGGCCGGGAGGGATGTCAAGCGCCTTCTACCCGCCAGCGGGAAGGCACGTCATATGACATTAAACCAATCACAGCTAGCGGCGGAGGGAGGTAAGGATGCGTGGCCCAATCACAGTCCGATACGTCATATGACGTCAGCGATAGCGCAACAGAAGCATCCACTGTGCAACCTACTCACGCCGCGTGCCCAACATGGCGAGATGGCGGGAGGTTTGAATCCAAAAATGGCGGCGCAGCAGGACCGCCAGCTGCTCTCCGCGTATATGAGTAGATGCACCTCGTAAAGTGGGCATTCCGGTTCTGGCGGGGAACCGCGTAAAGCGAGGTATTATTGTAATGTGAAAAATATTTTATACGACCATTGCCGTCGTACGTCCGGGTTGTTGTAAGTCGAATATGTCGTAAATCGAGGAGAGACTGTATAGAACCTGTACACTATATCTTCTTTTGATATAATATTACGTCTCTTTTTAGGGGTCTCTGGTAACTTAACCCTTTAGAGGGTAAAATAACCTTTAGGTCAGTTGTTTCCATTTAGTTTTAGCCATTATCCCCAAAACAAGTCCGACATAGGTTTGTCAACTGTTTATTTCCATATAATTTTTGGTCAAGGTCATTTTCTTCATTATCATGATTTGCATTTTTGAAAATTAACCTTGCTATTTAATTTCAGCCCCCCTTTATTTTTAACTGATATTATATACAGGTTGTACCTCTCTAGTCCGGCATTCTGTCGTCCGGAAACTCCCGTGGTCCGGAACGATTTTAGTTTGTCCAATAGGTAGATAGGCAGCTTTTTTTCTTTTCTTTTTTTTTACTTATCTGAATTATTATTATTATTACAGGATCATTAAATTTTTGCCCCTCAGGCCCTAATGTGGGTCAGTGACCTATTCCCGGGTGGGCTAATCCCCTTAATAAAAATAAAAAGTCGCAGGAAATTAAGGTTTGTTTACATCCGGCAGTTCGGCTGCTCTCTCTCTCTCTCTCTCTCTGCTAGTCTATACAGAGTACAACATTTAACCCTTCAATATATATGAGCAGTAAATAAGTATTGCTTTCATATTCTTATGTAGAGTAATGACGATATATTTTCACATGTGCGCACTTACATACGAGCAGTCTCACTTTTTTTTTACCATTAATGGTTAGCTACTTATATTGTTCCATTTATTAACATTAAATAACATTACAGGTACTTCAAGCAACCATATTCATTTTTTTACATTAATTTTACTACAGCTAAACTCAGGGTCTTATTTTCTTCAGTTTTATATGTAGAACCAATCAGTCACTGGTTTCGTAAGCTTTAACATAAACAATGCCGGCAGCCGTCTCGTCTCCTCTAATATTCCACGTATTATTAATAAATTGTATTGTTAATTTTGCACACATGTACATTAATTCAATAAAAACAAATTCAGAAACATTAATTAAAATATATATGAACAGTAAATAAGTGTTGCTTTCATATTCTTATGTAAAGTAATGATGATATGTTTTCACGTGTGCGCATGCGCACTTACATATGCGATCTCTCTTTTTTCTTTTACCATTATCGTTAGCTACTTCTTTTGTTCCATTTATTAACATTAAATAACATTACTTAAAACAACCATATTAATTTTACTACAGCTACAACCAAGGTCTTATTTTCTTCAGTTTTATATGTAGAACCAGTCAGTCACTGGTTTTGTAATCAACGAATACAATGCTGTGTCATTTCCTCGTGTGTTTTAATATTCTACGTATTATTAATGAATTGTATTGCTCATTGTGCACACATAAACATTAATTCAATAAAAAAGACATTCAGTAATAAACAATAATGAATCTTTTGTACATAAGAGAAATGACGCTGTTTACACGATTATGCACGTCGTTTGCACGTTGGCGGGCCGTTCAAACCCGTCGAAATTCAAGTTTCCATCGTCAAAATTTTTATTTATTTATTTTTTTGGGTGTTCCAATAAAATACGTTAAGAATTAAAAACTCGCGAAATTTGAGAAGCTACTATATGACATTTAACCCTTCAATATGTCTTCAAAGAGACCATGATGCAGAGAAAGTGGTGCTAGTGCTTCCAGGCTTAAGCACAAGTCACTATCTATCCAGAAAAAGGGTGAATTTCCATGGTCCGTCACCGGTCAGGTCCCGAGGTTGCCGGACTAGAGAGGTACAACCTGTAGTAATTACAATACAGTGGTCCCTTGGTTAACGAGCACAATCCGTTCCAGCAGGTTGCTCATTAACTGAAAATCTGGTTAACCGAAACCATTGTTTCAATGGGTTTTTGGGTAATTGGTTCCAGCTCACCGATAATTGCCTAAATTCAACAAAAATGTTAGAAATTTACACTTATTTTGAGGAGTGTATGTAGGAGGCTCCTGGATGATGATGCTGATGTGAATTTGAAGCGGGAGGTGGAGGAGGAGAAGGGAGAAGAGAAGGAAGTGGAGGTGGAGGAGAAGCATTTTACTGCTTTAGGAATGTGAGTCACCTTCCATGAAAATGTCATGAACCTCTGGACTGACAGATTCTCCACCATGAACATCCTCTCTCTTTCTTGAAGTGGAAGGCTGAGGGATAGCATCTTGTTCCCTCTGCCTTTTACTGAAGAAAGTGTCAATTGTGGTCTGTGGGGCATCTCTCCTCATCATTAACCTATGTTTAAAGAAGGAGACCATTGTGTCCTCAACATGACACAAAGTTAGTTCAGATTTTTCCACATCTGGGTGCTTTGAAGCCAGTTCTCTGAACTTCTCCCAGTGGTAAATCACATCTTTCAACTCTGAAGTTGACATATGGTCATCACTTTCCTTTTCCTCCTCACCATTGTCAGCCTCTAACATCTCATTCAGTTCCTGCAAGTCATCAGGAGTAAGTTCCTCCTCATGAGACATCACAACATCTTCGACATCATCATCCTCCACTTCAAGGCCCAATGACTGACCAATGGACACAATCTCCTGGTCCAACTCTGTGTCATACTGAAATCCCTCAAAATCATGGACTACTGATGGCCACAGTGCTTTCCAGGAAGAATTGAGGGATCTATTGGAGACTTCTTGCCATGATGACACAATCAATTTTACAGCCTCCAGGATGTTGAATTGTGTCTTCCAGAACTGTGCCAGTGTTAATTCAGGATCAGTGGAAGTTGCCTGACGACACCTCCTAAAAATTTTCTTCATGTACAACTTCTTGAAGTTGCTGATCACATTCTGGTCCATTGGCTGTATGAGTGATATAGTGTTGGGAGGCAAAAACAACACTTTGACAAAGTCACATTGATACTCCAAAGTTCTGGCAAGTTCAGGGTCATGACCAGGAGCATTATCCATGAGGAGAAGAGCCTTTAAAGGGAGTTTATTGGTGGTTAGGTAGCTCTTGACAGAAGGGCAAAACACCTCAGCAGCCCATTCATTAAAGAGCTATCTTGTCACCCATGCCGTACGGTTGGACTTCCAATAAACTCCAAGCTTTCCTCTTACCACTTTCTGTTGCTTGAACACCCTGGGGTTTTCAGAGTGGTTATCAAGCATAGGCTTCAGTCGGAAATCCCCTGAAATATTGGCACCAAGCAATAGAGTGAGACGGTCTTTGATGGGTTTATGCCCAGGTAAAGAGGCTTCATCTCTGGTGATGAATGTTCTTTTGGGCATCTTTTCCAAAACAGCCCAGTTTCGTCCACATTGAACACTTGTTGTGGAAGATAATTTTCTTCTTCCATCAGTTCTTTAAACTCCACTGAAAACTTTGCTGCCCCTTCCTTATCAGCACTAGCAGCCTCACCATGCCTAATGACACTGAAAATGTCTCTTCTTTCTTAAATTTTTCGAACCAGCATTTGCTGGCCCAAAAATCTTCAAATTCTGTGCCTGAAGAACCAGGTTGATCTGTCTTTAAATGTTCGTAAATCTCCCTGGCTCTTTCACAAATGAATTCAGTAGAAACTGAATCACCTTTCATCTGTTTTTCCCTAATCCAGATGAGAAGTAACCTCTCTGTTTCTGCAATTAGGGCTCTACCTTTAAACACTCTGGTAGAATTGTCTCTCACTTTCACTTCTTTAAATTTGTCTTTCTGTGCAAGGATTGTCGACACAGTTGATGTCGACATGCCATATTCTTTGCATATCACATTTGTTCTAATGCCGTCTTCATGTTTCTTAATAATTTCCTGCTTGGTTTGGATTGAAATCACTTTTCTTGATCTCTGAGGCCCCATGCTGGATTCAAACAATGTCAACACATGATTTTTAAAGTTTAAACTAGCTGTAAAATAAAGAATTTTCTTTAAAATAACACAGCACTGCGCTATATATTTTCAATATGTTAAATAAATTCAAAATGACCAATAATTTGCTTGGAAACATAGAAAAAAAGCATTTAGTTGAAGAGAGTCTCAAGCAAGATGTTACCTCCACTGAAAACACAGAGACTAACACTGGATGGCGCACCAGAAAGTAGTTTCTTTATCTTCAATTATGTTCAATAATTGTTAAAATGACTAAAAAATTTGATATTAAACTTTTAGAATTATTGAATAGTATAAACTTCTTTACTAAAATAGTAAGGAATTTAAGCCCTAGAACCGATTACGTACTGTATTGGTGGACTAATACTACAGCTGGTTGACCGCCAAGTGCAAGCGAAAACATGTTCATGTCGGCTCGGAAGAAACTCATTAATCTAGGGTTTGCTCATTAACCGAAGTTACAAATCTTATGGAAGGTAACTCGTTAACCGAAATCTTGTTAACCGAGGAATCACTGTACTGAATATGAAATACAAGTCATTGAACTGACAAAAACTTTTACTAATGAGCAAAATAATAACACTTTTGGGAGGTGACCATTTCTTGAATACATGGAGATAACTTTGTTAAGGCACATCTGATATCACTTTTAGGATTCAGTCTGTTTCTATCTATACTATAGATGCTCGAGAGGGCCAAAAATCCTGCCTCACACAGATATGTTGACCCAAATGGGAGGAGAATTTCTGTTGCATTTGAACTAGCCAATGGAAATTCCTTGCTATGAATTGCTCAAAAAGACAACTAATTCTTTAAATCAAATTCCATCTGGATTAGGTTACTTGATTTAATTTCAAGGATTTCCTCTGCATTTCCATTTGGTTCTTCGAGCAAATGTTCAGTGGGACATCTGAATGGATTCTGCACCCATACATAACTGACTGGATCAATGTCAGGGAAATACTGCTCCATCCTTATGTGCAAAGCGATTATATTCCGCACATCACTCAGCTCACAGAAATATTGTCTTCCAAGTATTCCCCCAACTTTGGAAATGCAGCCATTCTACCTGTTTTCATCGTTGTTTCCCAAAAGTCCAGCTTGGATCAAAATGCTTGGATCTTTTCACTCAGAGAGATGACATGCACTCCTGGTCCCTGCAATGATGTGTTCAAAGAATTTAGTTGTGAAATATGTCCACCAAATAGCAGAGAAGAGCAATCCAAACTGAGTCTCTGGATTTCCCTGCCAAGTTGTCATGAACATTTCAATCTCAGTTCTTAATTGAAATACCCTTTCAAGAACATACCCTCGAGAAAGACATCTGACACATGAATAACCAGTGGTTGTGTACTGATATACAGGGAGTCCTCATTGTATGTTATACAGGCATCCCCACATTACGGACACTGTGGTTACAGAAATTTGTCTTTACTGAATTTGTAAATTACAGTAAAACTTCATTAAGGCGGACCCTACTAAGCCGGATACCATTTAAGTCAGACAAAATTGGCTTGGGGAATAAGAAGGGGGTAGAATAAAATTTGTCCTAACATGACGTGTCCGCCACGAGCCTAAATTTTCTGGGGCCAAGGCGGAAAGACCACGTGGTTCACCCATGCTGGTAAACATGGGTAAAGTGATACCATCGTAAAGCAATAGCATCCCTTCCGCTCTATCGCTTCATTGATTGTGTTTCATACCCATTTAGACATGCTGAACTTTATTTTCAAACTTACTTGGCATTGCTAGCAATGTTATTATGTTGTAGGCTGAAGTTGCGTACATATGTTTTGCATTTTTATTGAAAAATTAGACAATAACCATGGCCCCTAAAATAATGTTTGGTGTCCGTAAGGGTGGTGAGAAGACCTCATAAGTGAACGAAAAGATAAAGGTGATTGAAAAACTAGTAAAAGGTGCTACTCCCTCACAAATATGTTTTAAGGCGCTGGGTCTGGTTGTCAATCCACGTGCTCAACATCCGCTCCATACTCTCCATCTCAGCATCACGGAACCTCGTCACCTTCATAGCTGTCAGTAGTGTTGCAGGCCTGACCATCTCCTTGATCTTGTCGGTGCTTTTAACTATAGAATGCACTGTAGAGGGAGCCAAGCCGTGCATACTACCAATTACTGACGTTCCTTCTCCGTGTTCATGTCTTTTTACGATATCCAATTTCACGTCCAACATAACTGCCACACGTGATCTATTAGCAACATTGCTGGGAGTTTTAGGAGCTGGTCGCTTAGGCATTGTGAGATCGCACACAAAACCCAACTGCGAGATCACACAAAACACATGCCAGCACGTGCGAGACTGAGGCGAGCGGGAGCGTATGGCAGAGGAATACGTACACACATACACACGCTGTCCTACACGCGCGGTTCAAAATTTTTGCTCGTAAGAATTTGCAAATAAACGGGGCAACCATTGCAAATAGTAGAAATGGGTAACAATAAATTGATTGCGGATAAACGGGGTTACGAATACTGAGGCTATGAATAATGGGGTTTGCCTGTAATAGGTATAAAATCAAGAGAGTTTCAGGGATTTTTTGACTAAATGTACGTACAGTATACAGTAATTATAAAAATAAATAAAAATGATGGACCATCCAACTTTTTGCTGTTTATAAATCTATTAATTCTACAGTAAAACCTCGATTAACCAACCCTTGATTAACTGACTTTCGGATTAACCGTCAATCCCGAACTCCTAAAAAATTTTTTTTTTTTTTTTTAACTGGGATTAGCCCACCCGGGCACAGGTCACTGACCCACATCGGGGCCTGGGGGGCGATAGTGTAATAATATTAATAATGATAATGATAATAATAATAATAGTAATAAAGAACCATAATCAAATGCAAAAATGAAAAAAAAATCAAGAGTGAGAAACAATATAAGTGAGTTCTGCTATAACGCGTGTTTTGATAACGCGAATTTGCTCTAACGCGATTTATGAATTCGGAACAATATTTGTATAACGCGATCGCTTGTTTGCTATAACGCGATTTTTGCTTACTATTTCTCCAATTTTGTGGTATTAACTGTGAATATGGTAAAGAAGAATATCTCCAAAAAGCATTCTGATGATAGAATTCCCGGTGATTATCGTAAAAGAAAGGATATAACACTTGAAGAGAAGCTTGATGTTATCAACCTCAAAATCACCCTTCTCCCCATCAAGTTACATTCATATTTTTTCAAGGTAAAGTGTTAAATTTACTGTATGATTTCATTATTAGATATGAATGTAACATTTATTTAGACTGTGCTATCCTTTGTGTTAGGCTAACTACTAAATTTTTTCGATTTCGAGTAAACTGCACCTAACCCTATTTTCTCCATAAGCCCTGTTATTTCTATTACGCGATTTTCTATAACACGATATTTTACAAGAACACAATTATCGCGTTATAGCAGAACTACCTGTATGTATGTTGCATTGTCAATAGTAAGAGAAGCAATTGAGACCCTGCAATTGTGTGTGAATGAGGTAGAAAGTCAGATCAGCAACCTGGGACTGGGTCAAAATTTTTGTGATAACATGTTTTTTTACTTTTCCATTTTTTATTCACGGTTTCTGTGCTGGTTCATATTTATTTACTAAAGTGGTTAATGTTTTAAAGCAAATTCTATTGAAATATGAATGGCAAATGAACAAAAATGAATAGAAGGAATTAAATGAGGTAGGTTCGGGAAAGGTACTTTGAAAATACTGTATATGTTGTATTTCCATAGACTTTATGTACTATTAACCGACCTTTCGGATTATCCGTCGGCCCCTTCCCCCCATATGTGGTCGGTTAATTGAGGTTTTACTGTAATTTCTATTCATTCTCAATAATGTAATTTATACATATCAAGAAAAGGGCCCTAGCTATTAATACCCATGCAGCAATACACACCTCCAACACACACCCCCTAACATTTATTATTATATATTCTCCTATGATCAGCCTCTTATGGTGTATGTTTTATCATTGATCAAATATTAAATTCAGTATGGAGTAAGAAGGTGGGGAGGTTTGAGGAAGGGGGGGGGGGGACTGAATGCACACCCCCAAAAAGGTTCCTGCCTCTTCCCTACTCCTCCCCTTGCCTGCCATTCCCATTGTAGTAATTTTTACTTTTTTTTTTATATTATTATTAATTAATAAAGATACATTTACTCTTATTAATTCCTGTACCCTTCATATACAATACAGTACAATACTTTTTATAATGTATCAGTACTGTAATGATTAAATTTGGCAGTGGTTAAGCTTACCTGCCACCGACCCTCCTCCCAGTGAAGAGATCTGGGTGAAAAAATTGCCGTATTATTTGGCTTGTCATGCAATTTTTATGTTAAATTAATAATTATACATTGTATTTTTCTAATGAGTTTAATATTATATATTAATCATGATAAAACATACACCATAAGAGGCTGATCGTCCGAGAATATATAATAATAAATGTTGGAGTGTGTGTATTGTAGGTGTGTGTATCACCTCCCCTCTGCCTGCACCTTGCCCCCTCCCTGCCTCCCTCCAACTCACAGTGTCTCACAGAAAAGACTGTACAGTATGTATGATGTGGTATTAGGGTATTAATTAATGAATAATAAACAATATTGTATTGTTAATGACAGTACAGTAGTTTGATGAATAGTAGTGACAATTCTAGTACTCTGCTATTCATCAAATGACTGTCAATGATGATGCATTATTGCTTATTTATTAATTAATACCACATCATCACACCCACACATCCTATCACCACCCACACACCCCAACACCACCCACACATCCCTATTGTATGACATAAATTTATGCATGGTTTACTATGTGGTGGTGAATTAAAAGATCAGCTGTTGAGGAGTTGATCGCTTGGCAACCATGGTGCATGTTACCACTCCTTTCCACTCCATCTCTCTAATCACCCACACCTTTCTGCTTTCTCACTCCATATTTTAAAATGTTATGTAACGTAATGTTGAAGGGATATAATGTGATAAGTGTAAGTATAAAAAATACAGTATTTTGGCCTTCATGTTTATTCAAGACTTCTTCAGATCCTGAGACCTACCAATCCCCCATCCAACAGTGGGTGTCCTGACATTGTATCAGGTCAGCAATATAAGTCCATTAATACCCCACCCTACCTCCACCTGACATTGTGTCAGGTCAGGTCAGTTACATGAAACCTACTAATCCCTCACAGCTCCAAGGGAGTGGAAAATACATACCAGTCTTTGCTTCATTCACTACCATATATAGATTTTTAGTTTAGATTCTTGGAAAACTCCCCAGCACACAGAAACATTCTGAGGATGTTAGCTAGTGTTTGTGTGTGCAAGATGCATAGTTTATACACACGGAAAGTATTTCCAGTAACCGGAAATATTTCCGGGGATGGGTTTTTTTTTTGGATTTGAGAAAGTCCCCAAGTTAGCTGGAAATATCTCATCCCCGGAAGTGCTGTGAACCAATTGTTCTGGCTAACAGGGATATCACTGTATTATGACATTAATGTTATCTTCTATTACTATATTCATTACAAATGCATTATATACCAGATTAATTATAAGCAAAATAGATTTTTAAGGTTGGCTTGGGAACCTACCCACCATTTTTAGCATTTTGTCTATGAGAAATGGAGTTCTGAGTTCCAAAGAAATTATTAATTAAATTTTTTTTGGAACACAACCTGTTCGTAATCCAGGGATTTCTTGTTTTCCTAATCCTATACTCTATGTAATTATGTACTGTATTTAGAATTAATCAATTGATTACTTACTGATAATATGCAGGAATAAAAGACTCCAAAGCCCAGTCAGAAGTCTTGTCTCATCTGGATTGGAATGCCCAGCTTCAGCTGGATTACAAAACAAGAAGTTAAAAAAGAATCACATCATGGATCATAAGAAGGACTTGTTCAGTGCTGGTGTTTCTGCAAATGCTCCAGTTTCCAAGAGTGGAAATGATTCCCAAGGTGAGGAGATGCTTTCACCAGGTATCAGCAGCACAGAAGGTTAGCAATTATTTTTCATATTTTAAATGCAGCCAGTTATAGATGTATATCTTTCAGAAGGAAGTGTTACAAGTTACTGTATAACAATTTCTCTTGTGTGCAATGAATTGAATTCATATCATTTAGAAAATTAAATAGAAAAGCCGTTTTTTTTCTAAAAACCAGTTTTTGTGATATGACCCAGAATGTGACGCTTAGCTTTTAACCTAGGTATGTTGATGCCTAGCAATAACTCGCCAGGCCAACATACAGGCAATTAAAACATCTAATAATTACTTAAGTAATATTAGGAGGACACGTCGCTACCTGGCATTTAATTGCAA
>NW_024747576.1:0-15000 GCF_018991925.1 Homarus americanus | reverse complement strand
CCTTTAATGTAGTCAGCTGAATGCACATGGGGCCCCCATAATTTTCTAATTATACATGGAGACTACATTAACTGGAAACGTTTCGGTATAGAAAATGCGTCACTCTTTGAAAAAAAAAAAAAAAAAAAAAAAATTATGCGGTGGTCGCAAGTCCTGACGGTCGTAAAGTCCACGTAGTCGTAAGTCGGGGTTCAGGTGTGTGTGTGTAGTGTGTGTGTATATATATATATATATATATATATATATATATATATATATATATATATATATATATATATATATATATATATATATATATATATATATATATATTTCATTAGCCCAATAATATATATGGATCCTCGTGTTTCGAAGCCGGATTTGGTAAAACGTTATTCTGACCACCTAAGTGATACGGGTGGTCCCCATTAGAGGTTCACGGTGCCATAAGCTCGTTGAACAGGCTTTGTGTGAAATATAAAGTCTAGGACTGCTTTTAGTATCCTGGTGGTCCAGCGGTTAGCGTTCCCCGGTCACAGTCATAGGCTTGTGGGCCGTGGGTTCGAATCCTGGCGGGTTGAGGTGTTGATTGTGTAGTCCACGCGGTTTTTATTAGCTAATGAAATATATATATATATATATATATATATATATATATATATATATATATATATATATATATATATATATATATATATACATATATATATATATATATATATATATATATATATATATATATATATATATATATATATATATATATATATATATATATATATATATATATATATATATATACAGTGATTAATCTAACGAACTCCAGTCTTGGTAGGTCGTTCGTTAACTTGAAACCATTGTTTCAATGGATTTTTAGGTAATTGGTTCCAGCTCACCGAAAATTTCCTAAATTCAACAAAAATGGTAGAAAAGTTCACTTACTTTGATGTGTGTATGTAGAAGGCTCCTGGATGATGATGATGATGATGGGATTTAGAATGGGGGTGGAGGAGAAGGAAGAAGAGAAGGCATTGGGGTGAAAGAGAAGTCACCCCATGGCACCATTTCACCCATAAAATTTTAGCTCTCTGGTGTAATTCAAGATTATTTTCTTTAAATCAACACTGCACTGCATTATATATTGTCAATATGTAAAATATATTTCAAAATGACCAATAATTTGCTCTCTCTCTCTCTTTCTAAATAGGAAGAGCAGGAATATTGGGTGACATAATCAATTCGTTAAGTTGCTCATACTGGTCTTGTTTCCATGTGGTCGTGACTTTTTAAACAAATCTATCCAGAGTATCATTTACATACCGGGTACCTAATTGTATGTGCGTTGGCCAATATTCTCACTTTTCGTTCTTTTATATCCTTATTACCACTGTATTTCATTCCTGACGCTGACATGTCAGAAGAAATTCCTGATGATGTCACGATGTCAGCCACTCCGTAAAACAAGTTTGTTATACCGGAAGAAGTACCAGAAGAGCCCCGAATTATATATTGTATACGAAATGATTTGTTTACAAAAAGCTGGAGCTATAAAATCAATCTCTTTTTTGTATGTCTACATTTTGTTGACTTATGACCATTTTAAATGTTTACATCGCCCAGTTTATAAATTGAAACAGCCAAATCTTTGAGCTTGAAATTCGTAAATTGCAATAAAGTTATTCTGAACCACATAATGTATTGTGAAATATGTACTTGTAGTGCAATGTTTGTGTGATGGAATAACATACTTTTGTAATGATATGCAACCCTTTTAAAGCCTGCATTACATTTCCCTATTTCACTGCACTGTCCTACAAGATTTCCATAATCTTTTTTTGTAATCATAGATAAAGCTAAAATGTATGGTATATATACTAATAGGTATGGATTATCTCTTGAATTGGGTGTAAGTAATCTTGGATACGGCTTATCTCGTGAGTTGGATACGAGTTATCTTGGGTACGAGTTGACTTTTTGGGTACGCTTTATCTTTGGTACGAGATGACCCTAACCTTGTTTTTCATACCCACTAAAGTTAGGCTACGTTTATTTTAGAAATAAACATTCCTTAACACATTTGCACAAACTACAACAGTGTCCACTATAAAAAACAGGGTGAATTTTCGATCTTGCACCGGTATTTCTCTCGCTGGTATTAATATTACTTTCGTAATATTTAGACAATTCCAAAACCTCCAAGACCTTTTTCTTATGTCATATATCCGCCGAAAATTAAGGACAACGAGATATTAATTTTTCAATATTATTAGACTTGGTCAGTCACAAATGTCGTCATTTGTTGTTGATGTCTCACAGAGAAGGTCTGACCACCCATCACGCAGTGCTCCTTACCTCCGTGTTGGCTTCTTAAGCGTCTACAGTGCATGTGCAGGGGGTGGTGTGGGAGTTTCTTATTGGCTATAGCGATAGGAGACTTATAATTGGGAGAGTTTATTGTCTTAGCCAATGAAGAATGCGTGGGTGCATCGGGAGTGGAGATTTGATTTTTTCAGTTCCAGAATAACCAGATATGGCTGAACAGATGGAAAGAGCTGTGCCGGCATTGTAATAGATATTATTTTACGTCAATTGCAGAGTTTCATCAGAAAAAGTGTTAGGTTAGGTTAGGTTAGGTTAGGTCAGGTTTGGTTGGGTTTTTTATTTGTGATTTACTCCTCAAATAACATCTGAAAAACATATTTTTAATATCCAAACAAAGACCAGTGCATTAGTGAAAATTAACCAAAAACAGTGAAATTGCAGTTTTTAAAATCGTTTTTTGTGAATTTCGGCCGCGGGTTAGTCATCAATAATTAATTACCCAATTTTAATTGAAATTATATTTAGCTCATTTGACCACTAATCCAGCCAGCAAACCGTTATCCATTTCTAGCAACAGCCGAAATCCTGCTGCTTGCTGGGCGTTTTGGCCAACGACCAAGACGGACAACATGTTTGGAGGAAAGTGACCAGTGTGCCGCCACCTTAACTGGGGAAACTGTGCAATGATCCCAGAGATTTTGCGTGTGCGTATTAATTAGCAAGGAGAGCGCTTAAAATAGGGGGGGAGGTACTAGACTTATAATGGTTACCTGTCAAGGAAATACCCAAATTACCAATTGCCTTAGCTGTAGTTGTACTCCATGGCTCTACAGCCAACTAGACAGAGGTAAGATTTAAGATCCTGTTGAGCTATATTTTTAAGCCTCTTCTTCAGCCACCGGCCTCCATACTTAAGACATCCACTCCTTATCAAAAACCGACACTTTTAAATTAAACATATAATTATTGTTCCTGAATAAATTTACCATATTCTGCATTTACTTACTTATCGTCAAGCATTTTCCAGGGCTAGACACATTTTTTAATGCGATAGCACCACCACGAAGGCAGCTGACGACGGACATGTTGCTACTGGCTTAACGAACAAATGAAAATCGATTGGCGAATTTTTATTTATTTTGTCAAGCGAAGACACCTACCGTACCTATAAGCTAAACTTTGTTGCCAAAATAAATTGTCACGTGATTGTAAATTGGAAGTACCTTTATTGTTTCTGTTACAGAAAAAATAAATAAATAAAATAAAATAAATAATAATAATAATAATAATAATAATAATAATAATAATAATAATAATAATTATAATAATAATAATAATAATTTACTTTACTTTTATCCTCTTCACCACTAATCGGCTCGTTAGCCGCTTGGGCGATCGGTCACGTCTCTGTTACGCACTGTTGGCAAGTACTGGGCATGCACTCAGCATGTAAACTTTGTGATAAAAATTTAAAGCATACACTTGAACACTATATTATTGAATGTGACACTGTCAAAGCCTTCAGGCCACCTGACTTATTGTATCTTGAACTTTGTAATTACTACATTGAATCGGGGGTGCTTGAGGACATTCTTGCTGTTTATCCCAAATTTGCTAGCCCACACTGATTAGTCTTCAATTAGAATATGACGTCCAATGTATGTGAGCCACTGACCTATATACACTGCTAATGAATATGATGTATTTCTTTGTGTACAAACTTCTGTCCTGCATGAGTGAACAGTGGCATTACCCACATGAATCTGACCTCTATATATATATAGAGAGAGAGAGAGAGAGAGCTGTCAATGAATATGTTGTATTTCTTTGTATGAACCTCTGTTCTACGTGGCAGTGAGAAGTGATACCACCCTCAGTGTCAAGACCTGACTGAATTACTCAGAATAGGCAAACTGTACTACAAGCTTTGTCAATAAATTTGTTAAACTAAAAGTAAACCGGATCCTGAATGTACCTGAACCTGCTCCAGCGTTGGTCAAGTTTGTTCTTGAAAGAGCTCACACTCGGTGCCGTCACAACACTTTCTCGTAGATTGTTCCGAGTTCACAACTCTCACTCCAAAAAAGTTTGCCCTCACAGTTTTCTTGACTTGCAGCTTCTTCAATCTTGAGCTGTGACCCCTTGTGGGGCGAGCGTCCGCCAGCTCCAAGTAAGGACACTCGACTGAGTTTTTTTTTTTTTTTTTTTCTTAATGGGGATTAGCCCACCCGGGCACAGGTCACTGACCCACATCGGGGCCTGGGGGGCGAAAATTTAATAATAATAGTAATTCATAGTTGTAGGTTATGTATATAAGCTACTGTGCCGAGTAGCAACCCTGTATATAAGCTACTGTGCCGAGTAGCAACCCTGTATATAAGCTACTGTGCCGAGTAGCATTTATATATATATCATCACGTGGCAACACTGTACGTTATGTGGCAACATTGCCCCGAGGCTGCCATATGGCAAGGCAGCCTTAGTCTGACTGTGTGAGCCGTGCATGGCACACGCGAGTCACCACTTGTATTTCTCTCATCCATAATAAACGGACTCAGTGTTACTCAGTGTTTCCCTAGCCATCACTGCATTCTTCAGCAATACCCAGTAACTTTCATGGCGCAGTAGGATCTGTGGACTTACAAAGTGTGTGAACAACGCCGACAGTTACGCTCTGCCGGTGATGCGATGTCACTCATAGTGTGTTGTGTTGTGTTGCGCTGTGTTTCGCCGCGATGTAGTGTTGTCTGTCACAGTGCATTTTATATGGCAGTAGTAAGTGTCAGTGTATTAGTGTGTGTCTAGAGCTGAGAGCGAGCATTGGCCTGTTTTTTGTGGTACCCACAGAGCACGCAGGCGTACACCCTTCTCCGTAAGACATCCCGGGGACACTGACGGTCTGGTTGACCACGCCCGCCTCTGACACACACACACACACGCACGCCTCACCACGGACAGAAAAAGGGGACCATATGCGTGATTTCTGCTGTTTATGTCATATATATGTGGTTTGAGCTGTTGAGGCGCCACTTTATATACTAAAACAGTGCAGTCCATGCACACACAAAGATGGAGGTAAGAAGGACAATGTCAAGATGGGAGACACGACTTCACCACCTTCTCTCCACCGGCGAGATCTCTCATCCTCCACCTCCAGAGACGGACATTGCCACAATTTGAGGTGGATGGACGACCGGGACGAAGGAGAGAGATGGAATCTCAGAGGGAGGAGACACGAAGAGAGGAGGAAAAGTTGCGTTTTGAGGCACTATTCACCCTGGCGCTAACCCACCTCCCCTCACTGCAGTAGCGCGCATATAGGCGCCAGTACCTCCTCCTCCACCACACCAGCGTCCTCCAGGCTCTTGCTACCCCAACAGCCCTCAAGGCATCTGTTCAACCCCACCGCCTCTCACCAGACGTCACAGCCAGTTTTTTCGTGAGGGAGGCAGCGCTGGACAGATTACTCCACGATGGTGGATCTTGACAGCATGCCTCCAAACAAACAGCTCATCCAACTGCGGATGTGTTTGTCGCTGAGACCCAGAGAGTTTGAGCACACGCTGCAAGTGCCTCCCCGATTCTACATCTTCAGTGATGATGCTCGACCTTTACAGGAGCACGCTAAAGGTCGGAACAACGAGGCTTTATGCTGTCGCTTTCACCAGCTGCAAGCAGGCGGAGAACGAACTTTGACGACTTTTTTGTACGCCTTGAAGAGTTTGTCAGAGGAGATTGATCGCCTGCAAGGCGGCCGGAATGAGGAAGCCTGATCAAGCACCGGATCTTGCAGGTGTCAGGCACGAAGAGTTGATGCAGCCGGACTCATCCTCCTGGACGCTTCCTCCACTCCAGGTGGTAGTGGATGAACGTCATCATGCGAGGCCACCAAGTCCGCCACCTCTGCTTTACGGACCCACCGCCGCGAGAAGCTATCTCACAATACAAGAAGGGTAAGAAGGCGCCAACAACGCCGAAGGCTGCCACATCGTCTTCCACCCCCGCCTAGTGCTTCCTGCAGCAGCTGTGAGCAGCACAGCCCCAAGATTCTGCCCCCCGCCGCCGTACTTGTGTCGTGGATGTGACCGTAAGGCCACTGGTCTCAACACAGACAGGTGCCCTGCACGAGCCACAGTGCCGCCCAGGGTCGCAGGACACTACAAAAGCGCTGCCGCCAACCCAAGCCCAAAAGCCCGAGACGAGGAGGGACAGCGCACTTCTCGGGTTTCGGTGAGGGTGCCCCTCCAGATGGCCCACGAGCCAGCCAGCAGCGGAGTCACATCAGGAGGTAACCGACCAACGCCCCCGGGGTTACCCTTCTTCCTACACAGTTCCGCATCACACACGGTGATGTGTCATCCAGCGAGATAACCCGACACCGCGCCGATACTACACGGATTGGGTTACACCCAGAAACTGGGCCTCAAAATGTGACCTGGGACCACCCCGCAGCTGCTACTACAATGACGCTCGATGCCCGACGCTGTGGGTCCTTTTCTTAGCCGAGATCACCCACGGCGACAACAGGTCGTGTCACGGATGGATCGACGTGTCACTGCCACACCTTTGTTGTGTGGGACCACTGCAAGGAGGGCGTGTGCCCAGATTCCTGAGCAGATCCCAGCTGCTCAGCACACCGCCAGCAGGGTACGCAGGCACGCACCTTCTGCACCGCACACAGAGCCCAGAACCCGCTGCCCACTCCCACCCACAGGACGCCCCATGAGATCCTGTATGGTCACCCTCCGCTCTTGTTGCCTGCACACGCCAAGGCTCCTGGCGAAGGAGGCAGACCAGAGCCGAGAGCTGCGACCGCCACGCCGCATCAGAGCCCAGGACGCCTCGGCAGTATGACGACTGTGCCCGCCTCTTCCAGCCACTGAGATTGGTGCCCTTGCCCGCATCCGAGACCCGATCACGCATTGCTGGGACAAGTGGCATAGTGATGGGCGTCGGCCGGCCGGATCAAGGTTAGGATGCCGGCGCCGTGTCTGTTGGAGGAATGCGCCTCCCGCCAAGTCCCAACCCCTGCTGCTGGCCCCTGATCCCAGACAGTCACCTACACCACGAGGATCCGCCCCACAGTGCACCTCGACGCCTGAGCGACTTAGACTAGAAGTCCGCCCAAGACAAAGACTATGATGGAGGGGAGGGAGATGTAGGTTATGTATATAAGCTACCTGTAGTAGCAAATCCTGTATATAGCTAATAAGTGCCGAGAGCACCCTGATATGTTTCAACAGTCGATAGCATTTATATATATAATCACGTGGCAACACTGCACGTGTTATGTGGCAACATTGCCCCGAGGCTGCCATATGGCAAGGCAGCCCCAGTCTGACTGTGTGAGCCGTGCATGGCACACGCTGGTCACCACTTGTATTTCTCTCATCCACAATAAACGGACTCAGTGTTACTCAGTGTTTCCCTAGCCATCACTGCATTCTTCAGGCACACTAGTAACTTCTAATAGTAAATCAAATTTATAATAAAAAGTAAAATAAAATAATACACAATAACAACACTGTGATAATGATAATAAAAAAAAGAAAAACAATGATCAATAGTGAGAAATGCTGTATGTATAGTATGTTGTGTTGTCAATAGTAAGAAAAACAATTGAGATCCCGCAACTGATAGATCAGAAAACCCTGACCATATTACCATATGCCCTGAGATGCTTATTACACCTCAACTAGGTAACCCCTTGCCTGTCCGTAATATGCTTGTAGGCAAGATCAGGCGCCCAATCTCTTAGGGTAGCTGAGGTGCCGAAGTGCAGGCACCAATCTGGTGGCCCTCCTTGAACATTTTCAACTAACTGACAGTCCCTAGCATATCTTCGGGGTCCAGACGGGGTGACAACATAGATGGGGAAGCACTTCACCTTGAAGATCGCAAACGAGGGACAGACCGCTCTAGGTATCAGAACGACCTTCTTATAAGACCCAATAATTTATTTCCCTGATTTACCTTCTTCTCGCACAGCCCGAGAACTTCAGCTCATTGTCAACATACACACCTAGGTCCTTCTCACATTCAGTCTCAAATAGTGCAGTTTCTTCATCCCGTTGGGACATATGATACGCCTCCTTACCCCATCTGGTCCCTAGATATGCTAGGGACTGTCAGTTGATTGAAAATGTTCAAAGGAGGGCCACTAAACTGGTGCCTGCACTTCGGCACCTCAGCTACCCTGAGAGATTGGAGCGCCTAAACTTGCCTAGCTTATACTACAGACGGGCAAGGGATGACCTAGTTGAGGTGTATAAGAATCTCAAGAGGCACACTCAGTCGAGTGTCCTTACTTGAGCTGGCGGACGCCGCCTACAAGGGGTCACAGCTCAAGATTGAAGCAGAATCCAGAAACTGAGAGGGCAAACTTTTTCGGAGTGGAGGGTTGTAAACTCTGAACAATCTACCAGAAAAGTTAGACGGCACCAAGTGTGAGCTCTTTCAAGACAAGACTTGACCAACACTGGAGTGGGTTCAGGTACATTCTGGAGCCGGTGCATGCCCAGTACTTGCCAACAGTGCGTAACAGAGACGTGACCGATCGCCCGCTAACGAGCCGATGTTTTGGTGAAGAGGATAAAAGTTAGTAAAGTAAAAGTTGGTAACGCCCCCAGGTGCATCCTCTTACACTTCGTGACATTGAATCTCAGCAGCCATTTCTTGGACCATTCTTAAAGCCCACAAAGGTCCTTCTGCAGCTCTTCACAGTCCGCTTGGTTCTTGATTTCCCAAAATAACTTGGCGTCATCGGCAAACATTTGTATGGAGGAGTGTACAACGTCAGGCATGTCAATTATGAACAAACAAACATCAGCGGCCCAATACACTGCCCTGTGGTATCCCGCTAGGACAGGTAATGGATGATGATTTCATGCCATTAATCACCACACACTGCTTGCGGTCATGAAGAAAATCTTGTATCCACGATAGACATTTCGAATTCCGAACCCTTCCAGTTTGATTTTTAGCCTTTCGTAGGGAACACTGTCGAAAGCCTTGGCAAAATCTAGGTAAATATTGTCGATATTACCACCCTGTTCCAGAATATGGGTCCAAATATCCAATACCTTGAGCAGTGTGTTAAGCAGGGCGCCCGGCCTAAAACTGTGTTGGCAATCCTTTACAAAGTTGTTTTGTAGTAGATGTTCCATCGCAGCATCTCTGATAATACTCTCAAGTACTTTACATGTTAGGCATAGTTAAATGTACAGCGACTGTGTTGAATGTAATTTCTGTCATTGTGTAATTAGCCTTTTTTGGCATGGGTGGCACAGGCCTAAGTAGCCAGTTAGCCGTATATAAACTCGTGCAGTGAGGGCACGGTTCGTAACCGCAAATTGCAAGCTAACTTTCTCGTTAGCGGATTACCGTTTTCGCTAACTTTGGAAACCATTAGCGGACCAATTAGCTTCTGCTAAATTTAGTTCCGCTAACTTTAAGTCCACTAACGAAATTTATACATGTTTGTTCCTGTTGTTGTAAGCGCCGTGGCCGCTACATGGGCGTGTCTCAACAGCCAGTCAGGCACGCTAGGCTGACTGCGTGTTAGTACTTTTACTTTTATCTCTTCGCCACTGATCGCTTTTGTTAGCCGCCGATGGGTCACGTCTCTTTTCATTTATATTCTTCACCAAAGATGGACTGCTAGCCGCCGGACGTCGGTCCGTCTCTGTCACGCACTGTTGGCAAATACTGGGCATGCACCGCTCCTGAATGTACCTGAACCCGCTCAGTGTTGGTCAAGTCTTCTCTTGAAGAGCTCACACTCGTGTCGTCACAACACTCTCTGGTAGATTGTTAAGAGTTTACAACCCTCCTCCAAAAAGTTTGCCCTGTTTTCTGGACTTGCGAGCTTCTTCAATCTTGAGCTGTGACCCTTGTAGGTGGCGTCCGCCAGCTCCAAGTAAGGACACTCAACTGAGTAGTGCCCCTGAGATGCTTATAAACCTCAACTGGGTCCCCCCTTGCCCGTCTGTAGTATAAGCTAGGCAAGTTCAGGCTCCAATCCTCAGGGTAGCTGAGGTGCCGAAGTGCAGGCACCAGTTTGGTGGCCCTCCTTTGAACATTTTCAACCAACTGACAGTCCCTGCATATCTTGGGGACCAGATGGGGTGACAGTGCTCCAGATGGGGAAACCACTCCCCTGAAGATCGTCCCGAGGCGGACCCGTCTAGATATCTGAACGACCTTCTTATAAGACCCAATAATTTATTTGCCTGATTTACCTTCTTTCTCACAATGGCCGAGAACTTCAGCTCATTGTCAACATACACACCTAGGTCCTTCTCACACACAGTCTCAACTAGTACATTTTCTTCATCGTTGGGACATATGATATACTCCTTACCGTTAGTGCCCGGTGCATCCTCTTACATTGACATTGAATCTCAGCAGCCATTCCTTCGACCATTCCTGGAGCCCACAGAGGTCCTTCTGCAGCTCTTCACAGTCGCTTGGTTCTTAATTTCCCGAAATAACTTGCCATCATCGCAAACATTTGTATGGAGGAGTGTACAACGTCAGGCATATCATTTATGACAAACAAACAACAGCGGCCCAATACACTTACCCTGGAACACTTGTTACAGGTACAGATGACGATTTGTGCCATTAATCACCATTTTGCGGTCATGTAGAAAAGTCTTCTATCCGCTAAGACATTTCCCCGAATTCCGTACCTTCCAGTTTGATTTTCAGCCTTTCGTAGGGTACACTGTGAAAAGCCTTGGCAAAATCTAGGTAAATATTGTCGATATTACCACCCGTTCTAGAATATGGGTCCAAATATCCAATACCTTGAGCAATTGTGTCAAGCAAAGGCGCCGGCATAAAACCGTGTTGGCAATCTTTTACAAGGTTGTTTCGTAGTAGATGTTCCATCGCGGCATCTCTGATAATACTCTCAAGAACTTTACATATTATGCTGGTCAGGCTCACCAGTCTATAGTTGTTCGTAGAGTGACTATCGCCCTTCTTGAAGATAGGACTCACATAAGCCACTTTCCATTCACTGGGGACCATTTGTTCATCCAGGCACCCTGTCAGATGGCAACTTTAAGAGGCTGATGTTTATGAAGGGCAACCAGCATCACGTTGAGGCGATGGAGAAGGCCCAGCCACTGCAGCCAGAGTGAATGGAATTTTTCGATTATTAAAGTTTAATACCTTTACAGAAAATAAAGACTGTCAGTGTATGTTGAAAGAATCATAGAATGTAATTGTAAACTAATGTATAATTTCATTTCTCATTTATTTGTTAATATAATTAGGATTTTTTGTGTCAATATATTTGGCTATGCTAAGTACTGCATAAGTTCATAACCAGGATGTCATCCAAGGTTTGTGCCAAACAAAATTTTCTAAAAACTTACTTTTCATTAAAGTTTAGAGTTTTCTGTTTATTTACATGACTAAGACCAACAAAAAGTTATATAAGAATGCACTGGTATAATGACTAAGACCAACAATGAGTTGTATAAAAATGCACTGGTATAATATGTATGTGGTTAGTATTGCATAGTTACATGAATAATGAATAAGGCCGATAGGTTGTATGAGAATGCAAATTCATTATTTGTGAAATTGTATACAGTGTACACCTTGATAAGTTGATCATCATCTGATCTTGGCATGATGCTATGGGCCAATTGCAAGAACGGTTATGGGGTGTACGACGCCATTTACGATGACCTTCTTGCCCTGGTCTTTTTTCAGCAATATCGCCTTTAACACATGGAATTCTCCATTCTGAGCTTTGGAGCGAGCATCAAAACAAGTGGTGTTAGCTAGTGCTATACTCAAAATATCGAAACTTAGAGATCTCTCAGAGCTTCAAGGGTGGTATTCCTGAAACAAGATCAGGGCAAGAAGGTCATCAGAATGGCGTCGTACACCCAATGACAGTTCTTGCAATTAGGCCCTATTTGCTACCTATGCTATGCAGTAATATAGTTTTGGATTGGTTTATACTTTTTGTCTTCTTACAGTAAAACAAAGATTATAAAGTGTATGTTGAAACTTGAATGTAAACAATGTTTAATTTCATTTGTTCATTTTTATTTTAATGTACACCTTGATCATCATCTGATCTTGACATGCTATACCTTTTGGAAAGCTCTATGTCTAGCTACAAGACAACATATGAAAATTTCCAGCTCTCTAGGTCTGTTTTAAGGTTTTACAGCCCCCCTCCCCAAAAGAAGCAATAAATTATTATCATTACTGTACTAATAAAAGTTAGCGGTTAGGATTAGCTTCCGCTAATTTTTTTACCTGTTTAGAGTTAGCGAAGTTCACTTTTAGTTAGCGGATTAGTGGTTAGTGAAGCTAACTTTTCGTTTAGCTGTTCCCACCACTGAACTCACGTACGAGGAGCAGCGTCACATCTCTGACGCTGTTCCATCATATCTCAGGTATGTGTATGTTTCCACGCCTGCCACATTAAGTCAGTTTAACTCAGTGAATTTTGTGAATATCAGTATCATGTTGTAACAGTGAAATTATAATTTTCCCAGTGAAAGAATTAATGTAACATAAATATCATCTGTCGTTGCCAGATGAAAGATTGTTAATGATTGAGTTATTTTACATCTCTGACGCTGTTCCATCATATCTTAGGCGCAGTATGTGTGTTAGCTGAATACCCAACAGTCACTGGGGACGGTAGCTGCAGACCAGCTGGCTACCTGGCAGGATGTCGCTAATTTAAAACGTTAAATTTGAAGAGTCCTCACCCTGGGAACTAAGCCCAAACTCCCTCACAGTGTGTTGGACTGCAACCCACCCTAACAGCGCTTCGCTTGTTGTGGTGATGACAGTGTGACACCCTGGGGCACTTATTACGTTTATAATGGGCTAAAGTATTATTGCTGTATATGATTGGGGATAATTAGCAGAAATATTGTTATCCCATGTTGAGTAGTGAACCCATAAATATTGATAGTGTTTGGGTGCAATTTTATACTTACTTCATATTTTATCTACCAGATTTACCCCTTTTCTGTTGTTATTCTTCAATACTATTATATTCTTTATATTCTTATATAAGTAATTCTTATATTTCTCTGCTTATATTTTCCAAGTCATTGTTCTTTTCTTTTCTTCATTTCTTTTCATATATAATACAGTATTATATTTTCTGAATTTCAATGTCCTTACCTTGCTGAAGTATACTCTGTTTTATTATATTCTAAACCATGGATTATTCTGGGAACCATGTCATTCTTAGTACAAAACTTATTATATTTTACAATGGTAGCCTGCCACCGCCCAGACTTTTATTAGAATATAACATATCTCAAGGAATGGTTAGGTGGCGTGTTAGAAGTTTAGGCACGTGAGTTACTAATATTATTTTCTGAGAACCAATGCTTAGAAGGAATAGAGTGGTGATACTCATAGTTTACTAATTTAATATTTATTAACATAAGGAGGTAAGATGTTAATTAAGTTCACTCAGACGAGACTGGACCACTTAAGACTTACTTTACCAAAAATATATCTGCAATTACTTATTACATCAATTTAAACTAATTACTTATTACATATTAAACAACTAATTACTTTGTTATCATTAACAACTGTTTATTATTTCTTTGAAACCAAATAGCTGGCGATATGATACACATCATATCCAAATTAACTTATAACATCATGTTCTATCGGCATGACAACATGGTACTTTTCCTTCAGTTCATGTAATCAACTCACATAACATATTTTCATACTATCAATATATGGGTTCACTACTTAACCTGGGATTTCCATATCTGCTAGTTAACCCCTCAATCATACAATACAATAACTACTTTAGCCGATATTACCCCTGCAAGAACCTCAGGGTATATGCTGCCCACCAACAAATAAAAAGAATCGCTGTTAGAGCCCATGAGCCCACACACGGCAACTCTATTGAGAACTGGGGCCTAATTTGCAGAGATACGAACTACAGTTAATCTGTGTAATAACGACATCATCCACTACGGCTGCGATCCCTGAGTGGCCAATGGGTGTCCTTCTTTACATAGGCCTAGAGACAATTTTTGTTAGAGCATCAGTATAATAATAACTCAATCACAAAACAATCTTTTTGTCACCCCATGAAGTCATTTCACCCATGAAATTTTAGTTCTCTTAGTTGCAATTCAATATTGTTTTCTTTGTCAACACTGCATTTATAATTGTCCAATAGCTGTAGATAGAATTTCAAAATGACCAATATAATTTGCTTGCAAAAACAGAAAAAAGGCATTTGGTGAGGAGTCTCCAAACAAGATGTTATACACTGAAAAGATACAGGAGCTGGCCTGTCTGGTGTGTTGAGAGAGGGCTGGATAGGCGCATGGAAACTAGTTTCATTACCTTCAATTATGTTCAATAATTGATAAAATGAGTAAAATTGTATTCAAAACTTGCAAATTATTGAATAGTATAAACTTCTTTGTGTTTAAAGTGTTAAGGAATTTAAGCCCCTAGACCGATTACTGTGATAGTAGGACCGTACAGCTGGTGGATACTAAATGCAAGCAAAATCATGTTCAGGTTGGCAAATCAGAAACTCGTTAATCGAAATTGCTCGTTAACCAGTTAGAATCTTATGGGGAACGGCAATTAGCGAGGACTACTGTACATAAAAGCACATCCCCATATGGGGAGTGTGCATTAGCGTGGCGGTTACTGGCGGGC